>NW_023994259.1:115000-182500 GCF_015586225.1 Lucilia sericata
GTGTTGAAGATGATGATGAACTTTTAGTTGTATTTGTTAAACTGTAGTATTGAAGTTCTAGTTGATGTTTTCCGTTTATAAAATCAAACATATTGCTGCTAGTGGTATCATTAGTAACGGATATATGGCTTGTTGCATCTGCAACTTTATTGGCAATGCCACGTACCACATCTAGAACAATAAAATCGTATTTTGGCACATGTTTTAAAGATTTACTAGCAGTTGAGGATATTGTCGAAGCTTCAGCTGGCGTGGAATTTAAAATATTAGCAATTAAAAAATCATAAAAATTAAAAAAATCTATAAAATTTCTTAAATTTTCTATTAATTGCTGTTCTCTAAAGGTGTTATGATTTTGGCAAAATCTTTCAAAGACCAGCTGTTGTTTCTCATTCAAACAGTTTTCTTTTATATGCTGGGAATTAATACATAATAAATTTATATTTGTGGCAGAAACATTCAGTACAGAACACTCCTTTAGCAATTGCTGTAAAAATAAAAATTCTTTTTTTGCCATTTCTGCAGATATAGTTCTATTTAACTTGTTATTGCTATCCTCACGTAATTGCAACACCTCCGTTACAGATTCATCCAAATGTATAGGCCAGTTATTGGGTTGAGCCTGTTTACTTTTTTCCTTTTCACGCTCCAATTTTTGTTGGCGAAAATTTTGCACCATTTCAATGCCATTATTATCAAAGGCCACATTAAGGAAATATCGATAGTTGTCACTCAGTATTGTCAATAGCAGCAGATTGGACATTAGTTGAGATTCTGGTTTAATACGTGTCAAATACTTGTAGAAACGATTTTCAGCATTAAAAGATGTTGCCACAATGTCAATGAGCAGCACTTTGGTATGTATTAAGGTTTCCAATAAGCTGAGCAGGCGTAATGTTGTAACATCATTCATGGCAGCCGTAATGATAATTGCTTTGGAAATTGGAAGATAAAAGAACAAAAAAAAAAAAAAAAAAGGACATCAGAAAAAATCTTTCAGAGAAAACATATTTTTGGTTAAATACTTTTGTATCGAAATGACATGTAGACAGATTTCAGATTTTTGGAAATTGAGGGAGGTTGGGTGAAAGAGTGAAAGCATCTTCATTGCTTTTTTTGTAATAAGGATTATTTTTACAAGCTTGTGTAATAAAGCGTTTGAAAAAACTTTTTGTTATAATGATTTTAAAAAATCACTTTGTAATAACGTTTTTGGAAAAAGCTTTGGTAATAAAACTTTGAAAAAAGCTTTTTGTTATAAAATTTTGGCAAAAAGCCTCTCTAAAAGCTTTTTGTAATAAAGTTTTGAAAAAAGTTGTTTGTGGTAGAAAATTGCTTTTTGTAAGAAAGATTTTAGAAAAGCTTTTCGTCATGAAGCCATTGTAAAAAGCTATTTGTTATATTGTCTTTGTAATAAAGGCTTTAAAAAAGATTTGTGTAATAAATCTTTGCAGATAAGCTTTTTGTAATAAAGCTTTTGAAGAAAAGCTTTTTATTATAAAGCTTTTGAAGAATAGATTTTGGTTATAAAACTTTTGAAGAAAAGTTTTTTGTTATAAAACTTTTCAAGAAAATTTTTTGTTTTAAAACATTTAAAGAAAAGTAGTTTGTACTGTAAAAATGCTTTTTTATAAGAAAATTTGTAAAAAGCTTTTCTTTAGTACTGTATAAAAATGCTTTTTGTAACAAAGTTTTTGTAATAAAGTTTTTGGGAAAAACTTTTGGTAATTGAGTTTTTGGAAAAAGCTTTTTGTAATTGAGTTCTTGGAAAAAGCTTTTTGTAATAAATGTATGTGTAATAAAGTTTTTGTAAAAAAAATTTACAAAGTTTTTGGACTTTTTTGAAAAAAGTTTTTTTTTTTGGTGTAAAAATGCTTTTCGTAGAAAAGATTTTAAAAAAGCTTTTTGTAATAAAGCCATTGTAAAAAGCTGTTTGTTATAATGTCTTTTTAATAAAGGCTTTAAAAAGATTTTTGTGATAAAGCTTTTGAAGAAAAACTTTTTGTAATAAAGCTTTGGAAGAAAAGCTTTTTATTATAAAGCTTTTGCAGAAAAGTTTTTTGTTTTAAAACTTTTGAAGAAAAGTTGTTTGTATTGTAAAAATGCTTTTTTATAAGAAAACTTTGAAAAAGCTTTTCTTTATTACTCTATAAAAAAGCTTTTTGTAACAAAGTTTTTGGAAAAAGCTTTTTGTAATAATGTTTTTGGGAAAAACTTTTTGTAATTGAGTTTTTGGAAAAAGCTTTTTGTTATAAAGTATGTATTTGGAAAAAGTTTTTTGTAATAAATCTAAATTTTTAGACACCTTTTTAATAAAAAATTGAAAAAAATATTTTTGTATAAAGGTTTTTCCAAAAAAGGTTTTGTTGTTGATGTGTATAAAGGTTTTTGTAATAAAGCTTTGAAGAAAAGCTCTTTGCAGGGAAAATGCTTTTTGTAACAAAAATTTTTGTAAAAAAGCTTTCTTTGTGTAGCTTTTTTAAAAAAAGTTTTTTAATAAAGATATTTTGTTAAAAATCTTTTTGTAGGTTTTCATTTAAAGATTTTTTTGTAAACATTTTGTATTATAAATTTTTAATAAAGCTTTTTCGAAAATATCTTATTATAATAAAGCTTTAATGTAGAAGAGCTTTTAGTAATAAAGGTTTATTGTTCGCATGCCTTTTTGTAATAAAACTTTATGTAATAAAACTTTTCCAGTAAAACCTTGCAGTAAAAAAGCCTTTTAGAGAAAAATATATTAATAAAATATTTTAATAACAAAAGTTTTTAAAAAATATTCTAACATTTTGCTTACACCTTTTCTTTGCCTATAAGCCTATACGAAAATCATGACTTCAAATTCAATTACATATTCTATTAAACCTTAAACTTTGACTCCTCTAAGTACTAGCAGTGATAATAAATTATTACTTTCCTAAAGCTTGCAAAATTTAAAGCACTGTCCAAAAAATCTTTAGCACTTGTTCAAGTTCATTTAACCAATGCGTTTTATCTTCCAAAACCAAGATACTCAACTGAAAAGACAAACGTAGATTTCCATACTTACCTTTACCAATTTTATCTTCAGCATTCAGATCACGTATGTCATCTTCTCCAATTTCAATTTTATATGGTACATGCATGTTTGCTGCTATGGCCATTGGTAATGCCCAATTTTCATCTATAAAAAACAAGAATTGATAAAAAATATTGCATGAGTAAAAAAATAATAGAAAATAAGTTTTTCTTTATTTCTGGGCCTGTTTCCCTTTGTGGAAGGTATAGGCATAGTAAATACGAACCAAAGAATTTTTAAAAACAAAAGCATTTGGGAAATAGTTATAGTTATGTAAATATTTTTGTCGGTATGTGTTAGGGAATATTTTTACAAGTGTATGTGTGTATTAGACAGAGGGAATATTATTAATATAATATTAGGGAATATTTTTACAAGTGTATGTGTGTATTAGACAGAGAGAGAGATAGAATGTTTCTGCGGCATTGTTAGCATTTGATGACAATGATTATTGTCATATGTGTGGCATGTTGTAAAATCAGTTGAAGAAAGATGAATTAGTAACTATATCGGGCACTAACGACTGCATACTAAGCCATACGTCCTAAGATATTGGAGTTAACTTTCACTTTTCATTATACCCTCCACCACCATCAGTGGTGATAGAGGGTATATATAACTTTGTCATTCCGTGTGTAACACCAAGAAATATTCATCTGAGACCCAACAAAGTATATATATTCTGGGTCCTTATCAAATTCTGAGTCGATTTAGCTATGTCCGTCTGTCCGTCTGTCTGTGTAAAACACGCTCACGATAAAACGAAGCAATAGAGCTTAACCAAATTCACCCAAAATGTTCTTCATTTTCCTAAGTTGTTTAGTATTGCAAATGGGCAAAATCGGTTCGCACCGGGAAAAGTTATGAATCAAAATTTAAAACAACCTCGGAAAAAAATAAGCATTTTTTACACATTATGATATAATTTTCTCGAAAACTATGCAAGATAATTTCATGGAGATCACCATATATTTGTTTCTGCACAAGATCTTGATCCCTACTGAAAATTACCAGAGTCGGTCCACAATTTCATATACCTCCCATACAAAAGTACAAATTCCCGGAAAATGGGTTTTTTGTTAATAACTTCCGCCACAATGTCGATATCTTCACAAAATTTTACAAAATAAAATCTTGTGTCAATAGAATTCTTTCAGCGGAAAAATTTTATGGGTCGGTTCATAATTGGACATAGCTCCCATACAAGGTCCCCTCCCGAAAATCACTTAAACGCGCATAACTCATTACTAAATTAAGACATCCATATAAAATTTGGAATAAGTATTGCCCACATGCATAGAAATATTACCGTGAAATTTTTTTCCGATCGGTCCATAATTGGTCATAGCTCCCATACAAGGTCCCCTCCCAAAAATCACTTAAACGCGCATAACTCATAACTTAATTAAGATATCCATATAAAATTTGGTACAAGTATTGCCCACATGCATAGAAATATTACCGTGAAATTTTTTTCCGATCGGTCCATAATTGGTCATAGCTCCCATACAAGGTCCCCTCCCGAAAATCACTTAAACGCGCATAACTCATAACTAAATTAAGATATTCATATAAAATTTGGTACAAGTATTGCCCACATGCATAGAAATATTACCGTGAAATTTTTTTCCGATCGGTCCATAATTGGTCATAGCTCCCATACAAGGTCCCCTCCCGAAAATCACTTAAACGCGCATAACTCATAACTAAATTAAGATATCCATATAAAATTTGGTACAAGTATTGCCCACATGCATAGAAATATTATCGTGAAATTTTTTTCCGATCGGTCCATAATTGGTCATAGCTCCCATACAAGGTCCCCTCCCGAAAATCACTTAAACGCGCATAACTCATAACTAAATTAAGATATTCATATAAAATTTGGTACAAGTATTGCCCACATGCATAGAAATATTACCGTGAAATTTTTTTCCGATCGGTCCATAATTGGTCATAGCTCCCATACAAGGTCCCCTCCCGAAAATCACTTAAACGCGCATAACTCATAACTAAATTAAGATATCCATATAAAATTTGGTACAAGTATTGCCCACATGCATAGAAATATTACCGTGAAATTTTTTTCCGATCGGTCCATAATTGGTCATAGCTCCCATACAAGGTCCCCTCCCGAAAATCACTTAAACGCGCATAACTCATAACTAAATTAAGATATCCATATAAAATTTAGTATAAGTATTATCCATATGCATAGAAATATTGCTGTGAAATTTTTTTCCGATCGGTCCATAATTGGTCATAGCTCCCATACAAGGTGCCCTCCCGAAAATCACTTAAACACTCATAACTCATTACTAAATTAAGATATCCATATAAAATTTGGTATAAGTTTTGTCCATATGCACAGAAATATTACTGTGAAATTTTTTTCCGATCGGTCCATAATTGGTCATAGCTCCCATACAAGGTCCCCTCCCGAAAATCACTTCAACGCGCATAACTCATAACTAAATTAAGATATCCATATAAAATTTGGTACAAGTATTGCCCACATGAATAGAAATATTACTGAAATTTTTTTTCCGATCGGTCTATAAATGGTCATAGCTCCCATACAAGGTCCCCTCCCGAAAATCACTTAAACGCGCATAAGTCATTACTAAATTAAGATATTAATATAAAATTTGGCACAAGTAGTACTCATATGCACAGAAATATTACTGTGAACATTTTTTTCGATCGGTCCATAATTGGTCATAGCTCCCATACAAGGTCCCCTCCCGAAAATCACTTAAACGCGCATAACTCATTACTAAATTAAGATATCCATATAAAGTTTGGCAGAAATATTGCTCATATACAGAGAAATATTACTGTGAAATTGTTTTCCTATCGATCCATAATTGATCATAGCTCCCATACAAGGTCCCTTTCAGAAAAACACTTAAAGGCACATAACTCATTACCAAATAATGATATAAATAAATACTATTTTTGTTCATAAATACTATTTTGTAATGCAAAAAGCACTTAATGTTATTTAAAAAATTTTTCACGATCGGTCTATATTTGGTCATATTTCTCATACTAGGTCCTGCCCCTAAAAGCGCTTTAACCGTATTTAACTATTTGCATTTTAAATTTGTGTAGAACAAAATTATATACAGTAGTTTTCCGATTTAACGAACATATATGTTGTCAGGCCTGTTCGTAAAATTGAAAAGTTCGTTATATGCTGTACTAACTAAAACGTGGGTTTTTGGTAGGAAAATAATTAAAAATAGGTACATAAAATATTTTTTAAATGTATTTTATAAAAATTAATTCTTTTTTTATAAAAATAGCACATAACACAAAATTCAGAATCTTATATACCCACCTTCAAACCATATTTGTGTGGAATTTCATCGCTGTATTTTGAATTCATTCATGAGCGTTAAAGTTATTTCTCCAAGTTCATCGCTATACTCGTATTTTTAAGCGAGTAATGAGCGTTGAAGTAATTTTCTGAAGGGGGCCTGATATGGGGTAGGGTCAATTATAGACTCCCATAAAATTTGTTAGAGATTTCGGTTAGTATAGAACATGTTTGTATCGAATTTCATTGTCGTACTCGTATTGTTAAGCGAGTAATGAGCGTTAAAGTCATTATGTGAAGGACGGACGGACATGGCTACATCGTCTTAGAATTTAATAAGGACCCAGAATGTGTTACCATTTTGGATATAAAAGCACCACTTAAAACAACGGTATAGTTTTTTGCTACAACTTAGGTTATTTGTTATTTTTGATAAATGTCATTTTATCTTCATTTAAATAATAATATTTTTATTAGTTCGTTAAACAGAGTACAAAAACAATTTTTGTTCGTTATTTAAGGTACTCAATAGCAAAAATTTGCTTGTTCGTTAAATGCGATGTTCGTAGAATTGAATGGTCGTTAAATCGGAAAACTACTGTATATGTATGTATTTTGAAAATCCTTAAATCTTTCACACACATGCAAATACTAGATATCGTTAAAGCATATCTTAGGGCGCTATAAAAATTTAAAAGGAAGTGGCGTTTCTAATGTTCAATAAATCTTGGAATTGTAGTAGATTTAAGATGTTTAAATCTTGGGTTTTTTCTATTTATGACATGAGAAAACTTATTTCTACAAATATTTTATTAATTAGAAATGTATTAATACAAAAGTTGCTGGTGGAGGGTATTTAAGATTCGGCTCAGCCGAATATAGCACTCTAACTTGTTTTTAAATAAATTTTGCTAATGAGGCTTTAATGTGAAAAAACTGTAGACTAGACTATAGACTAGACTATAGACTAGACTGTAGACTAGACTGTAGACTAGACTATAGACTAGACTATAGACTAGACTATAGACTAGACTATAGACTAGACTATAGACTAGACTATAGACTAGACTATAGACTAGAGTATAGACTAGACTATAGACTAGACTATAGACTAGACTATAGACTAGACTATAGACTAGACTATAGACTAGACTATAGACTAGACTATAGACTAGACTATAGACTAGACTATAGACTAGACTATAGACTAGACTATAGACTAGACTATAGACTATAGACTAGACTATAGACTAGACTATAGACTAGACTATAGACTAGACTATAGTCTAGTCTATAGTGGACTATGGGCTGGACTATAGACTGGATTATAGACTAGACTATAGATTAGACTATAGACTAGACTATAGACTAGACTATAGACTAGACTATAGACTAGACTATAGACTAGACTATAGACTAGACTATAGACTAGACTATAGACTAGACTATAGACTAGACTATAGACTAGACTATACACTAGACTATACACTAGACTATAAATAAATGTTTATTTTAATAATTTGTGGATATATTTTGCTAAAATCTTTTTATCTTATATTCCTTTTGTATTTATACCAAATATTTTCTCAAATTTCAAACGAAATGACAAATCTAATATACTTTATTATTGATGGAAAAAGCATGAAAAATAAACGATGTTTATTCTAGTTTTTGGCTCACAAAGATGAGAAAAAAATCAACAATGAAATTGTCCTTAAAAAGTTGTTGAAATGAAAATCCCTTTGGGTAGTCGATTGAATCTTAAGTTTGTCAATGTTTTAACAAAAATTTGGCCTTGATAAACCAGAAAAAAATAACCAGGGAAAAAGATAAAAATTGTTTTTGGTTAACAAATGGGAAAGTTTTTTTTTCTACTTATTTAGTTATTTAAGCTACAGGATTTGAAGTTTTCCATAACTTAAGTAAAAAATATTTATTTAAGATAAAACTTATGCTCCGTTAAGAATTAATTTAGAAATATTTCGTATTAATTTATAGTAAAAGTTTAACGATTAATATGAATTACCTTAAATGATATTTTATTACTTAAGTTTTATTAAATATTAATGGAATTTAATAAAAAAACTTTACTTAAATTATGTTCAAGAGAATATTACTATCTCTTTCAGTTGAATTTTCCTTATGGTAAAAAAAACTTTTATAGGATTATATGGAAATTTATGTTATTTTAAAAGTACTTGCTCATTTGTTTATATGCATGTATACGCTTATAAAAATAACTTATTTTTTCTTTATAAATTCCATTTATCATAAAAATAGTAATTTTTTACGTTATTTATGAGGAAAATTCACTTGATCCTTTTTATATTCATGCTTGGTTTTTTATACATTTATTATTTGTTTACAAATTTTTGTTTTTCATAAAACTAATTAATGTTGAATTGACACAGTTTCAGTAGTAATTAAGTTCAGTTATATTTTTTGCTTTAAAAGAGAAAATGGAAAAAAAAAATATTTCAACCGAATCCAAGATGACAATAAAAATATCTGAAGTTTAAAATGAAAATAAAGGATGAAAAGTATAAAAATATGCAGATATTTTTGATTCAAACAAAAAATGTTTTCTTTGCAGACTCTAGTGCGTATACTTAATTTCTAACTTATATATGAAATAAATATCGATCATACGCCTATGCTTAGCAATATCAAAACTAATTTTGAAACATAAACATTTTTTCTTGTGACAATTTTCTAACTTATTTCATTCTCTTTACCAGCTGAACTTCTCCATAGTTTATTATAACCAATTCTATACCAGTTATCAATATAACTATAATAAGTAAGAAAATTTCATAAAAACTACCTTCATCTAAACTTTATTTACATTCAAACATCCATTCATTCATCTATCGAACCATAAGAAAAAAGAAAATATCATAAAAATTTACTTTTTTATATTTTTTTGCAGATTTTGCTATTTAGTATTCTACGAACTATGAAATTATACTTTAAAATACAAGAAGTAAAAAAAAAGTATAAAAATAAAATACAATATTTATGTTATACTTTTTTTCTCTCCTAATGACATTTTCTATTCTAACTTTTTTAATTTAATTTAGAGAAATAAATAAATTAAGATTTAAAATATAAATAAATTAAGATTTAAATTATAATTTTAAAGTGAAAGACATAACTTTAAATTTATTAATTTGAACAAATGTCTATGTAGAGCTTATGAAATCAACAACATAATGTTCACTATTCAAATAAATTTCTTTAAAAATCTAAAATTTTTGGATAGAAAGTTAGTAAATTTGATTAAAAGAATGATATATGTATGTGTATGTACTTATTACTTATACTACATCTGCCTACGGACTAGACTTTAGCCTAGAACATAGACTAGACTATAGACTAGACTATAGACTAGACTATAGACTAGACTATAGACTAGACTATAGACTAGACTATAGACTAGACTATAGACTAGACTATAGACTAGACTATAGACTAGACTATAGACTAGACTATAGACTAGACTATAGACTAGACTATAGACTAGACTATAGACTAGACTATAGACTAGACTATAGACTAGACTATAGACTAGACTATAGACTAGACTATAGACTAGACTATAGACTAGACTATAGACTAGACTATAGACTAGACTATAGACTAGACTATAGACTAGACTATAGACTAGACTAGACTATACTATAGACTATACTATAGACTAGACTATAGACTAGACTATAGACTATACTATAGACTAGACTATAGACTAGACTATAGACTAGACTATAGGCTAGACTATAGACTAGACTATAGACTAGACTATAGGCTAGACTATAGACTAGACTATAGACTAGACTATAGACTAGACTATAGACTAGACTATAGACTAGACTATAGACTAGACTATAGACTAGACTATAGACTAGACTATAGACTAGACTATAGACTAGACTATAGACTAGACTATAGACTAGACTATAGACTAGACTATAGACTAGACTATAGACTAGACTATAGACTAGATTATAGACTAGACTATAGACTAAACTATAGACTAGACTATAGACTAGACTATAGACTAGACTATAGACTAGACTATAGACTAGACTATAGACTAGACTATAGACTAGACTATAGACTAGACTATAGACTAGACTATAGACTAGACTATAGACTAGACTATAGACTAACTATAGACTAGACTATAGACTAGACTATAGGCTAGACTATAGACTAGACTATAGACTAGACTATAGACTAGACTAGACTAGACTAGACTATAGACTAGACTATAGACTAGACTAGACTATAGACTAGACTATAGACTAGACTATAGACTAGACTATAGACTAGACTATAGAATAGACTATAGACTAGACTATAGACTAGACTATAGACTAGACTATAGACTAGACTATAGACTAGACTATAGACTAGACTATAGACTAGACTATAGACTAGACTATAGACTAGACTATAGACTAGACTATAGACTATACTCTCTGGTCTAGTCACTAGACTATAGACTATATATAGAGATTATACTATAGAATACACTAGACTAGAGACTAGACTAGAGAATCGAATATAGACTAGACTAGAGACAAGACGATAGACAAGACTATGTATTTGACTATAGACTACAGATTAAACTATTCGAGGAGGATATTTATTCCTAATAGATGTAAAACTCTAACATATTACATTGCTGATTACAAAATTTTTATCGTATTTTCTTATTGTATTTTCTATTAATTATAAAATTTATATGTAATTATTTTCAAAATAAATATTATCGTTTAATATTTTAATAACATGCTCATATGTGCATCATAGATATTTACATAAATTTATGCAATTGTAATTATTGAAATGGTTATTTGTTTTATGAAAATTACTTAATAAAATATTTATATTTCATACATATGCCAGTGTTAAATAATATTTGTTTTAATTTCAGAATTAAATACATAGTTTTATAATAGTACCAGAAACATTTAAAAATTTTTTTTTTAGGTTGAAGAGATCTTTTAAATTTTAAAGTTGGTTTTTTGTTCTGTGATTTAAATGCTTTATGGTGGGGTTCTTTTTGCAATTTGATGTTATTTATTTACTAACACTGGGCAGCATATTTCTAAAATGAAATTAACTGTTTTCTGTTTTAAGCAATTTTTTATGAAATGTGACCTTTTTCGAAGAAAATATTTTTCTTTAGCGGATTTTAAAATTATTCAAAATTATACAATTTAAATATTTAGTATAAGTATTACCCTTAAAATTAGTTACATATTTTCAAAAAACAATCCACTTTAGTGTTAAGAATGTGGTGGAAAATTAAGTACTAGTACTTAAAGTATTAACTTATAAAAGTATTTTAAATCATACTTGTTTTTTTAATACACTGCTTAAAAAAACCTTATACTTTTTTATAAATAATATGAATTAGAAATTATAACGTGGTAAAAAGTATATTCAAAGTAAATGTTAATTTAAAAACACTTTTCATTTAAAATGTGCAACGAAAGGGAAATAGCTAAAACAGTTTTTCTTTCTTTTTTTACAATTTTCCTTTTTTTTTGTGGAATTTTTATTTTTTTTATTTTAGACATTGTGTATGATATTTTTTGTTTATTGACCGGTCAAATACTTTGTAGGTTAAAGTGGGTACTTATGAGTTGTTTTGCTTCTGTTTTTTCTTTTTGTAATTTATTTAAGCTGTAATTTTTTTCTAATTTATATAAAGTGAAAATATTTTGTAGATTAAAGCATATTTAGAAAAAATATTTTAAGGTGATTTTGGTGATATATTTATTGTAGTATTTATAAAAGCATTTTTATAATATTTTCTAAAGAGAAAAGAACAATTATTTTTAAATATTAAAAACTTCAATCAATGTACCTTTTTTAATGAACACGAAGGAATGTTGTTATCTTTTGTAAGGAATTTTAAAACATCTAGCTTGGGAGTTATCATTGTTAAGACTTCATGTGATTTAAAGGGATGGGCGTAAAGTGTTCTATCTTCTGAAAGATTTAACTAATTTTTTTTCCAATTTCCCAATTCTGTTTGCTTTTGATAATGGACGTGGTAAATACTTGCCTGTAATGTCATCACCTTCTTAAAGCAGTAAAATTTTAGTGTATTAAAACCTTACTTTTCAATGTAAGTTTTTGCTGGGATATTTTAAATCCATGTCCGTCCCTCACTCTTTGATAATTCTATGTAAACTTTGTAATCAAACTACAAAACTTAATATGTATATTTTCAAATTAAGGACATTATATCTTGAAAACATAAGGTGATAATGAAAATTTGAGTGAAACATTATATCGCTAAAACCTAAGATAATAGAGAAATTCTAATCAAATTTCCGATTCGGTTTAAGCAAAGTTCTATTCGGATACTTTGGTTAGTGTACTTTTATGTTTTTAAATTTTTTTTGACTTTTTCGAGCATATGTATGTACATATTTTAAACATTTCACAAAATGGTAGATTATAATTTTTTTTCATTTCCAAACAAAAATTTAAAATTTTTAAAGAATTTTAGCTGGCAAATGAGGCATTGTTTCTAAGCTTAACATGTTATTTATGGTAACATAACTTTTACACACAATCATGATATAATCCCTTATAATGTCGTCAGGCATAGCATTTACCCTCATATAAATAATTTTAAAATTTATTTTTGATTTAAATACATGTTTGTGTGTTTTCTTCCGGCATCTAAAAATAAGCTAGTATTATACATATACTACGTACAAATATGTATATCTATGTATGCCTTTAATGTATTAAACATAAATAAATCATCTGCGTTTATAACATAATACAACATATTTTGCATGTATCTAAGTGCCCTGCAGTTGATGGCAACTTTAGCGAAGAATTCATGTATTATTTCTATCTTAGTTTAAACCATGATTTAAAGTAGACTATAGTCTAGTCTACAGTCTAGTCTATTGTCTAGTCTATTGTCTAGTCTATTGTCTAGTCTATTGTCTAGTCTATTGTCTAGTCTATTGTCTAGTCTATTGTCTAGTCTACTGTCTAGTCTACTGTCTAGTCTATAGTCTAGTCTATAGTCTAGTCTATAGTCTAGTCTATAGTCTAGTCTATAGTCTAGTCTATAGTCTAGTCTATAGTCTAGTCTATAGTCTAGTCTATAGTCTAGTCTATAGTCTAGTCTACTGTCTAGTCTACTGTCTAGTCTACTGTCTAGTCTATAGTCTAGTCTATAGTCTAGTCTATAGTCTAGTCTATAGTCTAGTCTATAGTCTAGTCTATAGTCTAGTCTATAGTCTAGTCTATAGTCTAGTCTATAGTCTAGTCCAACGGTTCCCAAAAGGGGGTCCGCGGACCCCTAGTGGTCCGTAGCAAAATCCTAGGGGGTCCGCGAAGACGAACGAAAAAAATCATGAATAAAAAATATTCTCTATATGTTACAAAATATTAAAAATATCTCCAAATTTTTCATAAATACTAAAATACACAATTTTTATTCAATAATCCCAGATTTGTTGGTGACTCTTTGAATTTTATTGTTTCGGTCGTTTATCAGGATGAAGCTAGGCGCTACAAATTTATTGTTTCACTTTTATAAAGTAAAGTATTACGTGATTTGTAATTTTTATAAATATATATGTATCGAAATAAATGTTTTTATAGCAGACGGATAATGATTTGCCTTAGAATTAAATACTGATACTGGTATCCCGGAATATGAAGTTAGGTCACATTTCATAATATTTTTTTAAATTGCAAGCAAAAGTGTTAATCTAGTTAATTTTAAATATAAATATTCCATTCCAACGTGATACACAGATTTTAACTTCATTTTGTTGTCCAATATTATTAAATCAACATCAGAAAATTCATAGCGTTTTGCGTAAATAGTCAAAACCACGCAGTAAAATAATTCGTAGGTATTTTAAAATTCAAATTTAAGATCCAAATTCACAGTACATTCGCAAAGAGTTCAGGTCATATTTTATGTGGGTAACGCATTCCGCAACAACATCGAAGAAGTCTAACTTTCACATATTTTCCCGAAAACTTAGCTTACATACTCAGCTCACTCCTATGCAATCGCAAAAAAATTAAGAAACATGACTCTTTAAGCACATGTCGACAATACTTGTTAAAGAAACCTTTTCTCTACCTTGACGAGAAATGAACATGAAAGCTCTCACGATCATAAAATTAAACATCATGTTAGAAGTCATTCTATATTTAAAACCATGAAATTGAAAACATCTCCGAAATACTAAATGTTCTCAATGTACGGGAATATTTTATAGGGTTTATGGACCAGGACTAAGACAATTTTCGGACGAACAATTACACAGTGATACAGCAAAAAAATGCAGGGGTTCTCATATACCAATTCCATTTCATTATAGTCCATAGAGTAGGAATTTATTTTTAATTTTTCCCGATCACTTCGTTTAGTTCCTTTTTAAGAGCAAAAGTTGTGAAAAAGAGCTATTTTTGAAGATTTAACTTTAAAAAAAATATATGTTTGGTAGTTTGCAACCGATTTTCAAATTGGATATTTTGTTTTAAAGATACAAGTGTTGTCTTTCAACCCAAAAAAATAAATCCAAAATTTATGATTAATGTCTTGGTTATGGCCATTTAAGTAAAAAAACTAACACTTTTTTCACAATTTTTAATTTTCATACTGCTCTACGTTGGCCATGAAGCAGTAACTTTAGCTTTTATTACATTTGAAAAAAGGCACATTAAGTTGGGTTTCCAATGATGGTCAATTTATGATAATCGATGAAAAAGGTTATGAGTTGTGCTAAGTTTTATAAAAATATAGCATATTTCTTCCATACAAAAACGTTCATGTTTCTGGTTTTCTTTGTAACAAGTTTAAAAAATGTTTATAAACATTTTTATACAAAAATTAATTTGTATGGAGAAAACCAAAAATTCGAGAAACATGCTATTAGAAAAATTGGCATAAATCATCCAGTTTTTCATAGATTTTTATGAAATAACAAGTTTTAGAAACCTTCCTTTATGTGATTCTTCAGGAAAGTAATAAAAGATGAACTCACTGCCTCATGGTCAAAGTAGAGCATGATGAAAATGAAAATTTTTTAAAAAAGTGTGAGTTTTTTTTACTTAAACGACCGTAACTCAGACATTTGACCATAAATTTTGGATTTCTTTTTTTGGATTAAAAGACACTTGTATCATTAAAAAAAAATATCGGATTTGAAAATCGGATGAAAACTACTAAACTTATGATTTTTCAAATTTAAAACTTTAAAAATGGCTCTTTTTCGCATCTTTTGCTCTTAAAAAGTAAGTTAACAAAGTGATAGGTGAAAACTAAAAATATATTCGTACTCTATGGACTATAACGAAATAGAATTGGTATATGAGAACGCCTGCATTTTATTTTTCTTCACTTTTGTATCACAGTGTTATTTATAACAATAAGATATCAAAATATGTATGGGGGTCCGTGAAATTAAATAAATTCCTCAAGGGGTCCGCGAAGTAAAAAATGGTGGGAACCGCTGGTCTAGTCTATAGTTTTTTTTTTTTTTTTTTTTTTTTTTTTTTTTTATAGGACGTAGTGATAGTACACTATCAACTAGTGGCCCCACGAATACCTCCCCGTCTCACCCCGGTACCACTTTCGCATTTCATCGGGGCAGACGATTTTATATATCGCTATCCTACTCCCCCATCCTCATATGAGATTAGGGGTTCGGCGTTGCGATCAGATCTGCATTTCATTATATGTGTGATAAAATCTTGACACTTCATCCACGTTTCTTCTAGTCTATAGTCTAGTCTATAGTCTAGTCTATAGTCTAGTCTATAGTCTAGTCTATAGTCTAGTCTATAGTCTAGTCTATAGTCTAGTCTATAGTCTAGTCTATAGTCTAGTCTATAGTCTAGTCTATAGTCTAGTCTATAGTCTGGTCTATAGTCTAGTCTATAGTCTAGTCTATAGTCTAGTCTATAGTCTAGTCTATAGTCTAGTCTATAGTCTAGTCTATAGTCTAGTCTATAGTCTAGTCTATAGTCTAGTCTATAGTCTAGTCTATAGTCTAGTCTATAGTCTAGTCTATAGTCTAGTCTATAGTCTAGTCTATAGTCTAGTCTATAGTCTAGTCTATAGTCTAGTCTATAGTCTAGTCTATAGTCTAGTCTATAGTCTAGTCTATAGTCTAGTCTATAGTCTAGTCTATAGTCTAGTCTATAGTCTAGTCTATAGTCTAGTCTATAGTCTAGTCTATAGTCTAGTCTATAGTCTAGTCTATAGTCTAGTCTATAGTCTAGTCTATAGTCTAGTCTATAGTCTAGTCTATAGTCTAGTCTATAGTCTAGTCTATAGTCTAGTCTATAGTCTAGTCTCTATAGTCTAGTCTATAGTCTAGTCTATAGTCTAGTCTATAGTCTAGTCTATAGTCTAGTCTATAGTCTAGTCTATAGTCTAGTCTATAGTCTAGTCTATAGTCTAGTCTATAGTCTAGTCTGTAGTCTAGTCTATAGTCTAGTCTATAGTCTAGTCTATAGTCTAGTCTATAGTCTAGTCGATAGTCTAGTCTATAGTCTGTCTATAGTCTAGTCTATAGTCCTAGTCTATAGTCTTCGAAAACTGCTGGATAGGTTCGGGTATATTTTATATTTATGTAGGCATAAATCATTATTACTTTTATAACCTTTGGCTCCTTTTGCATGGTGTAAGTTATAAATAAGAATGTTTTTGTTAAATCACAGTAACAAACAGTTTCAAAACTAAGCGTTTGTGACATTAAAAAGCCTGTAGGAAAATTTAAGATAAATATAGTCTGAGTAATTGTTCGCTTCATAGTATATTCTAGCCATATCCGGTTTCTATGTCTTCCGTTCGCTTTTTATTTCAGTCTGCCTGTTTGTCTGTTTGTCAGTTGATCTGTCTATATGTCTGTCTGCCTGTCTGTCCATCTGGCTTTCATTCTTCTCATATATGTATCTGTCTGTCCGTTTTTCAATCTTTCCACCTTTCTGTCTATTGGAGCTAGATTTTTTATCGATACAATTAGTTTAGTATTTAAAATTATCGAAATTGGTCCATATTAGACACTAGACCCAATTAAGGACCGCCTCAGAAAATTAATTTTTTAATATATTTGGTACAAATTTTCCAATTGGTTATTTAGATATACAAACATGTTAAAGAATGTAAGAAAACATTAATGATATTTACATTATAAATGTATTTATAACAACACACATACATAAAATTTACATATAATTTCATATCAAAATTTATAACAAACAATTTTAATATTTTGTCCCCTTAGGCAATTACAAATTCTTACGTATAAAACTTCAACATCTAATGCCTACCCAAGTTATGTTAGGTAAGTATTTTCTTTTTTCGTTTCACTAATGGAAAACTTAATCTTGAAATTGTAATTCAGGTGATATATAATTTTTGGTCTTTTTCTTTAAAAGTTGCCAACACACAAACGTATGTTCTTTTACAGCAAAAAATAGTTAATATTCTTAATATGTATGTTATGTCGAACTATTTACCAACACTCTAAGATTTTACTTTCATGTATAAGTAATACATATACATATGTATGTATAGTTACACATATTATTACTAATTGAGTTTTCTAAGAGTTTGCAACACCCAATTGTACAAAGCTATGTATATCCATGTATTAGTATAAATATAAATTAAGGTGTTTTCGTTTCTATGGTATCAAAAAAACAGCAGTGGATGCTACTAATAAAAAATTTTCCACATAGAGAAAACAGTTTTACAATGATATTAAATTTTCTTATCAAGCTAATAATTTAATTAAATTCCTAGAGAGAAATATTTTGTCAAATAAAAAACTCTTTAATTGATATTACATTTTCTAGTACCACCCTAATACACATACATACATATAAGTCTATATGATCTATTGAAGTGTGTATTAATGTAGAAACTCATGCTGCTAAAGGAAGAAGTATTCCCTAAGGTTGAGACTGTAGTAGGAAGTAAATATTTTTAATTATACTTAAGACTTGTGCTAAAGTTTCTAAAGGTTAAATTAAATGTTACTTAAGAAAGCTAAAGTAAATCTAATTTTATCTCAGTTATTATTTGTATCGTATTTTTGATTGGCTAGCAAGAACGACAAGTTATAAAGTTGTCAGAAGTTTGTTTTGACATTTAATAAGTCAATCATTTACTATCGCTAAATGGGAGAGTATTATAAGTTATTTGATTTCTAATTAAAATGTGTTTAGTAATTAAATGCTTGAATAGTACTGATGATTATAAAGATAGAGAGATATTTATATGAAAGTTGATGTGAGGATCCTATTACCTTGTTAGAAATTTAAATAAAACACATCATTATAGAAGGAAGCGTAATATGCTGATATTAGTAGAACAAAATCATAGTATAGTCTACTGTGTAGGTTGTATACTTGTCTATAGTCTAGTCTTTATTCTTGTCCATACCTCGGCAGAGAGTAAGAAATAAATTCTTTGACTAGTTTGTTTGTTTTTATGCATATAACATGTCACAGCCAGATCTGTGTAAGTTGAGAATTTGCGTCAGAGCTATCATTACATACCTATGTTCCAGAAATGCCGTAATTAAGACCGCATTGGACTTGTTCTTAATTCCGTTCGGCGGTTGCTGTGATTAGAAAAAGCCCATCGAGTCGTCACGCTTCTCCGATAACACCCCTGTGGTTGGATACTTATGTGAGAGCTCAGAATTTGTTTTTATTTTTTTTGCGCATTCCAGTCACATAGTCTAGTCATAGTCTAGTCATAGTCTAGTCATAGTCTAGTCATAGTCTAGTCATAGTCTAGTCATAGTCTAGTCATAGTCTAGTCATAGTCTAGTCATAGTCTAGTCATAGTCTAGTCATAGTCTAGTCATAGTCTAGTCCATAGTCTAGTCATAGTCTAGTCATAGTCTAGTCATAGTCTAGTCATAGTCTAGTCCATAGTCTAGTCATAGTCTAGTCATAGTCTAGTCATAGTCTAGTTGCATAGTCTAGTCATAGTCTAGTCATAGTCTAGTCAGTCTAGTCTAGTCTAGTCATAGTCTAGTCATAGTCTAGTCATAGTCTAGTCATAGTCTAGTCATAGTCTAGTCATAGTCTAGTCATAGTCTAGTCATAGTCTAGTCATAGTCTAGTCATAGTCTAGTCATAGTCTAGTCATAGTCTAGTCATAGGCTAGTCATAGTCTATAGTCATAGTCTAGTCATAGTCTAGTCATAGTCTAGTCATAGTCTAGTCATAGTCTAGTCATAGTCTAGTCTATCATAGTCTAGTCATAGTCTAGTCATAGTCTAGGTCATAGTCTAGTCATAGTCCTAGTCATAGTCTAGTCATAGTCTAGTCATAGTCTAGTCATAGTCTAGTCATAGTCTAGTCATAGTCTAGTCATAGTCTAGTCATAGTCTAGTCATAGTACTAGTCAGTCATAGTCTAGTCATAGTCTAGTCCATAGTCTCGTCATAGTCTTAGTCATAGTCTAGTCATAGTACTAGTCATCGTCTAGTCCATAGTCTAGTCATAGTCTAGTCATAGGCTAGTCATAGTCTAGTCATAGTCCTAGTCCTAGTCCTAGTCATAGTCTAGTCATATCGTCTAGTCATAGTCTAGTCATAGTCTAGTCATAGTCTAGTCATAGTCTAGTCATAGGTCCTAGGTCATAGTCATAATTCTAGTCATAGGCTAGTCATAGTCTAGTCATAGTCCTAGTCCATAGTCTAGTCATAGTCCTAGTCAACTAGTCTATTCATAGTCTAGTCATAGTCTAGTCATAGTCCTAGTCATAGTCCTAGTCATAGTCTAGTCATAGTCTAGTCCATAGTCTAGTCATAGGATCTAGTCATAGTCTAGTTCATAGTCTAGTCATAGTCTAGTACTAGTCTAGTCATAGTCTAGTCAGGTCTAGTCATAGTCTAGTCATAATGTCTAGTCATAGTCTAGTCATAGTCATTAGGCCTAAGTCATAGTCCTAGTCATAGTCTAGTCATAGTCTAGTCATAGTCTAGTAGTCATGTCTAGTCATAGTCTAGTCATAGTCTAGTCATAGTCTAGTCATAGTCTAGTCATTAGCAGTCAAGTCTAGTCATAGTCTAGTCATAGTCTAGTCATAGTCTAGTCATAGTCTAGTCATAGTCTAGTCATAGTCTAGTCATAGTCTAGTCATAGTCTAGTCATAGTCTAGTCATAGTCTAGTCATAGTCTAGTCATAGTCTAGTCATAGTCTAGTCATAGTCTAGTCATAGTCTAGTCATAGTCTAGTCATAGTCTAGTCATAGTCTAGTCATAGTCTAGTCATAGTCTAGTCATAGTCTAGTCATAGTCTAGTCATAGTCTAGTCATAGTCTAGTCATAGTCTAGTCATAGTCTAGTCATAGTCTAGTCATAGTCTAGTCATAGTCTAGTCATAGTCTAGTCATAGTCTAGTCATAGTCTAGTCATAGTCTAGTCATAGTCTAGTCATAGTCTAGTCATAGTCTAGTCATAGTCTAGTCATAGTCTAGTCATAGTCTAGTCATAGTCTAGTCATAGTCTAGTCATAGTCTAGTCATAGTCTAGTCATAGTCTAGTCTAGTCATAGTCTAGTCATAGTCTAGTCATAGTCTAGTCATAGTCTAGTCATAGTCTAGTCATAGTCTAGTCATAGTCTAGTCATAGTCTAGTCATAGTCTAGTCATAGTCTAGTCATAGTCTAGTCATAGTCTAGTCATAGTCTAGTCATAGTCTAGTCATAGTCTAGTCATAGTCTAGTCATAGTCTAGTCATAGTCTAGTCATAGTCTAGTCATAGTCTAGTCATAGTCTAGTCATAGTCTAGTCATAGTCTAGTCATAGTCTAGTCATAGTCTAGTCATAGTCTAGTCATAGTCTAGTCATAGTCTAGTCATAGTCTAGTCATAGTCTAGTCATAGTCTAGTCATAGTCTAGGCATAGTCTAGTCATAGTCTAGTCATAGTCTAGTCATAGTCTAGTCATAGTCTAGTCATAGTCTAGTCATAGTCTAGTCATAGTCTAGTCATAGTCTAGTCATAGTCTAGTCATAGTCTAGTCATAGTCTAGTCATAGTCTAGTCTAGTCATAGTCTAGTCTTAGTTTCTGCAAAATCTATGGAAGGTAGGATTCCCTTTTAACATTTATTTTGCTGCCTTTAGGTTCTTTAGTGCTCTGTTTCCAGGTGTACATACATACACATGTATGTACATATATAAATATACATTGCACATACTTATGTATATCTGGGTGTACTTGAGTATGAAAGTGTTTAAGATTTTGTATGTTTTACTGAGCGCTTTCAACCATGTTTTAGTTAAAATGCAATTTATACCTTAGAGTTGCAAAACACTAACCAATTTTGCGTTTAGTTATAAGCATTTACACTTTGCTAATGAAAATATTCTCTTAAAACTTTTACGCTGTCGGAGTATTTGCAGGTGTAGTTCGACTTTACGTATAGTTTCAATATTAATTTTTTATATCTTTATTGATTCTTATCTGAATCTTTGGCTTTCTAAAAGACTTGTTTACAATTATAACATTAGTAGCATAATTCCAGCCTCTTCTTTAGCAAGTATATTATTTGATATATAAGTAGAGAACTTTATATTCGTTGCAAGTTTTCAAATTTACACTTAGTTGCTTGGTGTTTTCATTCTAATGGTTTCTACCATTAAACTGTAAAAAATTTGTGTGGTTTTAGTTAAATTTTGTTGTTGTTGATTTCATTTATTTTTCATTTTTTACCCATTTCACCCACATAAATGAATTTTGCAAATAGTTTTCTTTTTTCATCTGTGAAAATGTTAAATGCATCTTTGCCTGGTGCATATTTAATGTGGTTACTAAAACTAACCAACACAAATGAAAAAATAATTTACTAAAACTTTGAGGGGAAAATGTTGTTAGTACAATAGTGAAATTAAAGTTTTAACAATTTCTTGTATGTATTCTTCTTCTAAATTGCCTTAAAGAGGGTGAGGTCGAAACAATTAAAAATATTTTATTTTCAATTTACACACATTTGAAAGTCATAAAGGATGTTGTTTGGATTGTCTGTGTTTAATAGTTAATAATATTACTGACAATAAAAAACAATTATACATTTTTATGATAAGGTAGCGGAAACAAGAGATTGTTTACGCAAGAGATTGTTTTAGCAAAAATCTAAAGAAACTAAAATCGCTTATAACTTCGTTAAACAAGTCTAAATGGAAAATAAGCTTATTTTGTGATCACTCGTATTTGCCTTTAAAAATCGATTTTTTGGTGAACAAACTTAAGAAAATTAAAATCGCTTATAACTTCGTTAAAACACGTTTAAATGGAAAAATAAGCTTATTTTGTGATCACTCATGTTTTTCTTTAAAAGTCGATTTTTTGGTCAAAAAACTTTAGAAAACTAAAATCACTCGTATTTTTCTTTAAAAGTCGATTTTTTGGTCAAAAATCTTTAGAAAATTAAAATCGCTTACAACTTCGTTAAAACACGTTTAAATGGAAAAATAAGCTTATTTTGTGATCACTTGTATTTTCTTTCAAAAATCGATTTTGTGGTAAAAAATTTTACGAAAACTATAATCGCTTATAACTTCGTTAAAACACGTTTAAATGGAAAAATAAGCTTATTTTGTGATCACTCATACTTTCTTCCAAAAATCAATTTTTTGCCAAAAATCTTACGAAAACTATAATCGCTTATAACTTCGTTAAAACACGTTTAAATGGAAAAATAAGCTTATTTTGTAATCACTCATGTTTTTCTTTAAAAGTCGATTTTTTGGTCAAAAAACTTAGAAAACTAAAATCGCTTACAACTTTGTTAAAACACGTTTAAATGGAAAAATAAGCTTATTTTGTGATTACTCATACTTTCTTTCAAAAATCGATTTTTGCCAAAAATCTTACGAAAACTATAATCGCTTATAACTTCGTTAAAACACTTTAAATGGAAAAATAAGCTTATTTTTTGCTCACTCATGTTTTTCTTTAAAAGTGGATTATTTGGTCAAAAAACTTTAGAAAACTAAAATCGCTTATAACTTCGTTAAACACGTTTAAATGGAAAAGCTTATTTTGTGATCACTCGTATTTTCTTTCAAAAATCGATTTTTTCTTTGCCAAAAATCTTACGAAAACTAAAATCGCTTATAACTTCGTTAAAACACGTTTAAATGGAAAAATAAGCTTTTTAGTGGTCACTCATATTTTCTTTCAAAAATCGATTTTGTTTTGCCAAAAAAATTACGAAAACTAAAATCGCTTATAAGTTCTTTAAAACACGTTTAAATGGAAAAATAACCTTTTTTGTGATCACTTGTATTTTCTTTCAAAAATCGATTTTTTTGTCAAAAATCTTACGAAAACTAAAATCGCTTATAACTTCGTAAAAACACGTTTAAATGGAAAAATAAGCATATTTTGTAATCACTCATATTTTCCTTAAAAAATCGATTTTTTGATCAAAGAAATTAAGAAAACTAAAATCACACATAACTTCGTTAAAACACGTTTAAATGGAAAAATAAGCTTATTTTGTGATCACTCATATTTTCCTTCAAAAATCTATTTTTTTTTAGCAAAAATATAAAGAAAACGAAAATCGCTTACAACTTCATTAAAACACGTTTAAATGGAAAAATAAGCTAATTTTGTGATCACTCATATTTTCCTTAAAAAATCGATTTTTTGATCAAAGAAATTAAGAAAACTAAAATCACATATAAGTTCGTTAAAATACGTTTAAATGGAAAAATAAGCTTATTTTGTGATCACTCGTATTTTCCCTCAAAAATAGATTTTTTGGTCAAAGAAATTAAGAAAATTAAATCGCTTATAACTTCGTTAAAACACGTTTAAATGGAAAAATAAGCTAATTTTGTGATCACTCATATTTTCTTTCAAAAATCGATTTTTTTTATGCCAAAAACCTTACGAAAACTAAAATCGCTTATAACTTCGTTAAAACACGTTTAGATGCAAAAATAAGCTTATTTTGTGATCACTCATGTTTTCCTTTAAAAGTCGATTTTTTGGTCAAAAAACTTTAGTCAAAAAACTTTAGAAAACTAAAATCGCTTACAACTTCGTTAAAACACGTTTAAATGGAAAAATAAGCTTATTTTGTGATTACTCATACTTTCTTTCAAAAATCGATTTTTTGCCAAAAATCTTACGAAAACTATAATCACTTCTAACTTCGTTAAAACACGCTTGAATGGAAAAATAAGCTTATTTTGTGATCACTCATATTTTCTTTCAAAAATCGTTTTTTAGCAAAAATCTTAAGAAAACTAAAATCGCTTATAACTTCGTTAAAACACGTTTAAATGGCAAAATAAGCTTATTTCATGGTTTTCTTCAAAAGTAGATTTTTTGGTCAAAAAACCTTAGAAAATTAAAATCGCTTATAACTTCGTTAAAACACATTTAAATGGAAAAATAAGCTTATTTTGTGATCACTCATATTTTCCTTAAAAAATCGTTTTTTACCAAAAATCTTAAGAAAACTATAATCGCTTATAACTTCTTTAAAACACGTTTAAATGAAAAAAAAGCTTATTTTGTGATCACTCGTATTTTCATTAAAAAAAACTGATTTTTTAGCATAAATCTTAAGAAAACTAAAATCGCTTATAACTTCGTTAAAACGCTTTTAAATGGAAAAATAAGCTTATTTTGTGATCACTCATATTTTACGTCAAAAATCGTTTTTTAGCAAAAATCTTAAGAAAGACTTATAACTTCGTTAAAACACGCTTAAATGGAAAAGTAAGCTTATTTTGTGATCACTCATACTTTCTTTCAAAAATCGATTTCTTTGCCAAAAATCTTACCAAAACTATAATCGCTTATAACTTCGTTAAAACACGTTTAAATGGAAAAATAAGCTTATTTTGTGATCACTCGTATTTTCTTTCAAAAATCGATTTTTTGGTCAAAAATTTTACGAAAACTAAAATCGCTTATAACTTCGTTAAAACACGTTTAAATGAAAAAATAAGCTTATTTTGTGATTACTTAAATTTTTTTTCAAAAATCTATTTTTTTTGCCAAAAATCTTTCGAAAACTAAAATCGCTTACAACTTCGTTAAAACACGTTTAAATGGAAAAATAAGCTTATTTTGTGATTACTCATACTTTCTTTCAAAAATCGATTTTTTGCCAAAAATCTTACGAAAACTATAATCACTTATAACTTCGTTAAAACACGCTTAAATGGAAAAATAAGCTTATTTTGTGATCACTCATACTTTCTTTCAAAAGTCGATTTTTTTGCCAAAAAAAACTACGAAAACTAAAATCGCTTATAACTTCGTTAAAACACGTTTAAATGAAAAAATAAGCTTATTTTGTGATCACTCATATTTTCTTTCAAAAATAGTTTTTTAGCAAAAATCTTAAGAAAACTAAAATCACTTATAACTTCGTTAAAACACGTTTAAATGGCAAAATAAGCTTTTTAGTGGTCACTCATATTTTCTTTCAAAAATCGATTTTGTTTTGCCAAAAATCTTACGAAAACTAAAATCGCTTATAAGTTCTTTAAAACACGTTTAAATGGAAAAATAACCTTTTTTGTGATCACTCGTATTTTCTTTCAAAAATCGATTTTTTTGTCAAAAATCTTACGAAAACTAAAATCGCTTATAACTTCGTAAAAACACGTTTAAATGGAAAAATAAGCATATTTTGTAATCACTCATATTTTCCTTAAAAAATCGATTTTTTGATCAAAGAAATTAAGAAAACTAAAATCACATATAACTTCGTTAAAATACGTTTAAATGGAAAAATAAGCTTATTTTGTGATCACTCGTATTTTCCCTCAAAAATAGATTTTTTGGCCAAAGAAATTAAGAAAACGAAAATCGCTTATAACTTCGTTAAAACACGTTTAAATGGAAAAATAAGCTTATTTTGTGATCACTCATATTTTCCTTAAAAAATCGATTTTTTGATCAAAGAAATTAAGAAAACTAAAATCACATATAACTTCGTTAAAATACGTTTAAATGGAAAAATAAGCTTATTTTGTGATCACTCGTATTTTCCCTCAAAAATAGATTTTTTGGTCAAAGAAATTAAGAAAACTAAAATCGCTTATAACTTCGTTAAAACACGTTTAAATGGAAAAATAAGCTTATGATCACTCGTATTTTCCTTAAAAAAAACTGATTTTTTAGCATAAATCTTAAGAAAACTAAAATCGCTTATAACTTCGTTAAAACGCGTTTAAATGGAAAAATAAGCTTTTTTTGTGATCACTCATATTTTACGTCAAAAATCGTTTTTTAGCAAAAATCTTAAGAAAGACTTAT
The DNA here is from genome assembly GCF_015586225.1 of Lucilia sericata. Taxonomy (NCBI): domain Eukaryota; kingdom Metazoa; phylum Arthropoda; class Insecta; order Diptera; family Calliphoridae; genus Lucilia; species Lucilia sericata. Next base: position 141,702 of record NW_023994259.1, read on the forward strand.
AACTTCGTTAAAACACGCTTAAATGGAAAAATAAGCTTATTTTGTGATCACTCATACTTTCTTTCAAAAATCGATTTCTTTGCCAAAAATCTTACGAAAACTATAATCGCTTATAACTTCGTTAAAACACGTTTAAATGGAAAAATAAGCTTATTTTGTGATCACTCGTATTTTCTTTCAAAAATCGACTTTTTGGTCAAACATTTTACGAAAACTAAAATCGCTTATAACTTCGTTAAAACACTTTTAAATGAAAAAATAAGCTTATTTTGTGATCACTCTTATTTTCTTTCAAAAATCGATTTTTTGGTCAAAAATTTTACGAAAATTAAAATAGCTTATAACTTCGTTAAAACACGTTTAAATGGAACAAGTTAGAGTGCTATATTCGGCTGAGCCGAATCTTAAATACCCTCCACCAGCAACTTTTGTATTAATACATTTCTAATTAATAAAATATTTGTAGAAATAAGTTTTCTCGTGTCTTAACTAGAAAAATCCCAAGATTTAAACAGCTTAAATCTACTACAATTCCAAGATTTATTGAACATTAGAAACGCCACTTTCATTTAAATTTTTATAGCGCCCTAAGATATGCTTTAGCGATATCTCGTATTTGCATGTATGCATGTGTGTGAAAGATTTAAGGATTTTAAAAATACATACATATATATAATATAGTTAAATACGGTTAAAGCGCTTTTAGGGGCAGGATCTAGTATGAGAGATATGACCAAATATAGACCGATCGTGAAAAATTTTTGAAATAGCATTAAGTGCTTTTTGCATTACAAAATAGTATTTATGAACAAAAATAGTATTTATTTATATCATTATTTGGTAATGAGTTATGTGCCTTTAAATGTTTTTCTGAAAGGGACCTTGTATGGGAGCTATGATTAATTATGGATCGATAGGAAAACAATTTCACAGTATATGAGCAATATTTCTGCCAAACTTTATATGGATATCTTAATTTAGTAATGAGTTATGTGCGTTTAAGTGATTTTCGGGAGGGGACCTTGTATGGGAGCTATGACCAGTTATGGACCGATCGGAAAAAAAAATTATCTGTAATATTTCTGTGCATATGAGTAATATTTGTACCATATGGGTATCTTAATTAAGTAATGAGTTATGCGCGTTTAAGTGATTTTCGGGAGGGGACGTTGTATGGGAGCTATGACCAATTATGGACCGATCGAAAAAAATTTCACAGTAATATTTCTGTACATATGGGTAATATTTGTACCAAATTTTATATTGACATCTTAATTTAGTAATGAGTTATGCGCGTTTAAGTGATTTTCGGGAGGGGACCTTGTATGGGAGCTATGACCAATTATGGACCGATCGGAAAAAAATTTCACAGTAACATTTCTATGCATATGGGCAATACTTATACCAAATTTTATATGGATATCTTAATTTAGTAATGAGTTATGCGCGTTTAAGTGATTTTCGGGAGGGGACCTTGTATGGGAGCTATGACCAATTATGGACCGATTGGAAAAAAATTTCATAGTAATATTTCTGTGCATATGAGTAATACTTCAACCAAACCTTATATGGATATCTTAATTTAGTAATGTGTTATGCGCGTTTAAGTGATTTTCGAGAGGGGACCTTGTATGGGAGCTATGACCAATTATGGACCGATCGGAAAAAAAATTCACAGTAATATTTCTATGCATATGGGCAATACTTGTACAAAATTTTATATGGATATCTGAATTTAGTAATGAGTTATGCGCGTTTAAGTGATTTTCGGGAGGGGACCTTGTATGGGAGCTATGATCAATTATGGAACAATCGGAAAAAAATTTCACAGTAATATTTCTGTGTATATGGGTAATATTTGTACCAAATTTTATATGGATATCTTAATTTAGTTATGAGTTAAGCGCGTTTACGTGATTTTCGGGAGGGGACCTTGTATGGGAGCTATGACCAATTATGGACCGATCAGAAAAAAATTTCACAGTAAGATTTCTATGCATATGGGCAATACTTATACCAAATTTTATATGGATATCTTAATTTAGTACTGAGTTATGCGCGTTTAAGTGATTTTCGGGAGGGACCTTGTATGGGAGCTATGACCAATTATGGACCGATCGGAAAAAACTTTCACAGTAAGATTTCTATGCATATGGGCAATACTTATACCAAATTTTATCTGGATATCTTAATTTAGTAATGAGTTATGCGCGTTTAAGTGATTTTCGGGAGGGGACCTTGTATGGGAGCTATGGCCAATTATGGACCGATCCATAAAATTTTTCCTCTGAAAGAATTCTATTGACATAAGATTTTAATTTGTAAAATTTTGTGAAGATATCGACATTGTGGCGGAAGTTATTAACAAAAAACCCATTTTCCGGGAATATGTACTTTTGTATGGGAGGTATATGAAATTGTGGACCGATTCTGGCAATTTTCAGCAGGAATCAAGATCTTGTGCAGAAACGAATGTGTGGTGATTTCCATTGAATTATCTTGCATAGTTTTCGAGAAAATTACATCAGAATGTGTAGAAAATGCTTATTTTTTTCCGAGGTTGTTTTAAATTTTGATTCATAACTTTTCCCGGTGTGAACCGATTTTGCCCGTTTGCAATACCAAACAACTTAGGAAAATGAAGAACATTTTGGGTGAATTTGGTTAAGCTCTATTGCTTCGTTTTATCGTGAGCGTGTTTTACACAGACAGACGGACAGACGGACAGACGGACATAGCTAAATCGACTCAGAATTTGATAAGGACCCAGAATATATATACTTTGTTGGGTCTCAGATGAATATTTCTTGGTGTTACACACGGAATGACAAAGTTATATATACCCTCTATCACCACTGATGGTGGTGGAGGGTATAAAAATAAGCTTATTTTTTTGTGATTACTCATACTTTCTTTCAAAAATCGATTTTTTGCCAAAATCTTACGAAAACTATAATCACTTATAACTTCGTTAAAACACGCTTAAATGGAAAAATAAGCTTATTTTTTGATCACTCATACTTTCTTTCAAAAGTCGATTTTTTTTGCCAAAAAAAACTACGAAAACTAAAATCGCTTATAACTTCGTTAAAACACGTTTAAATGAAAAAATAAGCTTATTTTGTGATCACTCATATTTTCTTTCAAAAATCGTTTTTTAGCAAAAATCTTAAGAAAACTAAAATCGCTTATAACTTCGTTAAAACACGTTTAAATGGCAAAATAAGCTTATTTTGTGATCACTCACATTTTCCTTTAAAAATAGATTTTTCATAACTTTTTATAGTCCGATATTTGTTCATATACAACTTGTTTACATTGAATATCATCGATGTACTCACATTTTTATGCCAGTAATTAGCGTTAATGTAATTTTCTAAAGGGGCTTATGTGTATGCGGGTTAGGGTTAATTGCCGCCACATCCCGGATGTAATTCGGCAGCAAGATTAACGTTCGTATAAAAGTTTCTTATGTCAAATTTCATAACCGTATTTCATAACTCGTATTTTTAAGCCAGCAATGATCGTTTAAATAATTTTCTGAAGGGGACCTTATATGGGGGTAGGGTTAATTATGGATCGATCCACATACAATTTTTTAGAGATATTTTGGCTCTCGAAGAACTTACTTGTGTCAAATTTTATCGCTATACTCGTATTTCCCTCAAATTTTATCGCTATACTCGTATTTCTTAACCAGTAATGAGAGTTAAAATCATTTTCTGAAGGGGACCTTGTATGAATTATGAACCGATCCTCACTAAATCTATAGTCTAGTCTATAGTCTAGTCTATAGTCTAGTCTAGTCTAGTCAATAGTCTAGTCTATAGTCTAGTCTATAGTCTAGTCTATAGTCTATTCTATAGTCTAGTCTATAGTCTAGTCTATAGTCTAGTCTATAGTCTAGTCTATAGTCTATTCTATAGTCTAGTCTATAGTCTAGTCTATAGTCCAGTCTATAGTCTAGTCTATAGTCTAGTCTATAGTCTAGTCTATAGTCCAGTCTATAGTCTAGTCTATAGTCTAGTCTATAGTCTAGTCTATAGTCTAGTCTATAGTCTTAGTCTAGTCTATAGTCTAGTCTATAGTCTAGTCTATAGTCTAGTCTATAGTCTAGTCTATAGTCTAGTCTATAGTCTAGTCTATAGTCTAGTCTATAGTCTAGTCTATAGTCTAGTCTATAGTCTAGTCTATAGTCTAGTCTATAGTCTAGTCTATAGTCTAGTCTATAGTCTAGTCTATAGTCTAGTCTATAGTCTAGTCTATAGTCTAGTCTATAGTCTAGTCTATAGTCTAGTCTATAGTCTAGTCTATAGTCTAGTCTATAGTCTAGTCTATAGTCTAGTCTATAGTCTAGTCTATAGTCTAGTCTATAGTCTAGTCTATAGTCTAGTCTATAGTCTAGTCTATAGTCTAGTCTATAGTCTAGTCTATAGTCTAGTCTATAGTCTAGTCTATAGTCTAGTCTATAGTCTAGTCTATAGTCTAGTCTATAGTCTAGTCTATAGTCTAGTCTATAGTCTAGTCTATAGTCTAGTCTATAGTCTAGTCTATAGTCTAGTCTATAGTCTAGTCTATAGTCTAGTCTATAGTCTAGTCTATAGTCTAGTCTATAGTCTAGTCTATAGTCTAGTCTATAGTCTAGTCTATAGTCTAGTCTATAGTCTAGTCTATAGTCTAGTCTATAGTCTAGTCTATAGTCTAGTCTATAGTCTAGTCTATAGTCTAGTCTATAGTCTAGTCTATAGTCTAGTCTATAGTCTAGTCTATAGTCTAGTCTATAGTCTAGTCTATAGTCTAGTCTATAGTCTAGTCTATAGTCTATAGTCTAGTCTATAGTCTAGTCTATAGTCTAGTCTATAGTCTAGTCTATAGTCTAGTCTATAGTCTAGTCTATAGTCTAGTCTAGTCTCTAGTCTAGTCTATAGTCTGTTCTATATTCTAGTATTTTGTCAAATCTATGGTCTAGTCTATTCTGCATTCTAGGATATTGTCTATTATATAGTCTATTTTATAGTCTACTATATAGTCTAGTCTATAGACTAGTCTGTAGTCTAGTCTCGTCTAGTCTATAATCTAGTCTATAGATAGTAGCAATATAGTATTAAGTTAATTTTTTTTTTAAAACATGCCTAAGGTCGTAGTAGGAGAATTTGCAGTAATTTTATTGCCTTCATATGTCTAGGAATATACTGTTATTTTTATGACAATAGAAAATTGTGCATTTGTGTATGTAGTTATTTAGCACAACAAATAAACATGATTCTTATCTATCATTCCAACAATTTATGAGCATAATTAACCATTATTACTTGTAGTGCGTTTGTGGTTGTGTTTAGCCCAAAAAAAGGCAAAAACAAATTACACATACTAAATATGTTTATAAAATGCAATAACAATTATATTAACTTTTTATATACAGTCTGATGAATATGAATTGAATACAAATGAGTTTTGAAACTGATGTCTCAAGTGGGAGTTTAAATTAGACTGCTCTGTATTAAGCAGTGAATGTGGGAGTTAGTATTATTGGCAAGGGGCCTGTTTTTCTTAATACATAGTTGATTGAAAGTACTAATCTATTAAATAGAATGTAACTAAAATGTTTCTTTTACGAGCCATTAGAATAAAAGTTGTGTGAGCTGTTAACTATATGATTGTGATTCGAGTTTTTTTTTTGTTATAATTGTAATATCAGTTTTCAGGAAAAAATTATATTTACTGATTTCAACAAAATAATCTGGTACTTTCAGATAATTTGTGGCCTTCAAAAATTTCATTGCCTTCTGATTTTGAAATACGTTAGAAAAGTATGAAATTTTGTTTTGACTTAAATACACATACATAAATGTTAATAACATGGCTTAGGTTTTGATTAATTGGTGTTTAGTAGATAACAGCCTTTTTATTTACACATCAACATTGTATTTGTTTTCATTTGTATAAATATGCAGAAAACAAATTATAACTTTATTATTAATAAATAAACATGAAACCTCTAGGTGTTTTATGGCACCACCTAAAAATTAAGTTTGAATAATTTTATAAAAAGTCCAATACAACATCGTGTTTAGTTATTGAATATAATAATCCTGGGTGATCGAACCATAAGTTTTAATTCGAGTGGTTGAACTATGTAATGAATACCATTTTAAGGGTTATATTTCTATGAATGTTTATGATTGCATATAAATCATAATAATTTTCACACCTACATACAAAGTAAACATATCTGTTGTTGTAACAAATAACTATATAGTTTCTTATAAATAGTTACACACAATTCATTATTTCATATACACTCCACACATGCACACAGCCGCCACATTTATATCGCTTATCATTTTCACACCACACTTAAACAAAAAAATACACACACTCATCAACACTTAGAGATACAAATGAGTACATAAGTATCTATATAGTGTCTATATATTTAGTCTTTATATTTTTGTTTTGTTTATTTTGCTTTATGTTTGTATTTACTTTTTTTCTTTAAATACAATATACATTGTATTACATACGAGTAGATATAAATATGAGTGTATGTGCATAGCTGGCACAGCCATATTTACATAGACAAGTGTATAAGTAAGGATTCACTTACACTCTCCTGCAATCATCATCTCTACAGTCCTCTGCTGCACACTTAAGGCATCATACCAAAACATTGCTATAGTATATTTTCTAGAGTTACCAGCTAACAAATCATAATAAAATTAAAATTATGGTTGTATTGCTATTACCATCGTAAATGTGTCACTTAAGTATTGTAAATCATACTTCTATTGTTTTGCAGTTGTTGTTTTAATTTGCATCTATTTTTCTTTTATTATTTTCCATTGTTGTGTGTAGAGATAAAGGTTGGGAGTAAATGTAATAAAGTTAGTTCGAAATGCTAACAGAAATTGCCATTACGTTCTAGGAATTTTAGTTTTATGATTTTTAGTTACATGACCGATTGCTGAATTTTGGAAGTTTTAGTATAGAGACCTAGTGTAGTTATTAGGTTTATGAATTCTTAAGGATGTTAATATTGCAATAGATTGAATTTATTTTACGAAAGTTTTAAAGAAGGCTAAAGGAAGAAAATGTATAAAATGTCCCACTGTATTTCATTAAATAATTTCATATACATACATTCATACATCTATGTATATAAGTGTTTATTAGAATTACATAAAAGTACATCTACGTACAACATATTTCATTACACAAACTTATATGTATCAGTATAAAATTATAATTTTAATTAGTTTAAACACTTATAAGGTTTTCTAGGGAAATTTAATAAGCTAGTATAATCATATTTATAAACAAACTACATTTCTAAACAGTCGAGAAAGTAGAATTAATAAAGTAAAAAATTTGTACTTTTAAGGAAGAGTAGAACGGTGCGTATGAGCTAAAAATAATTTACAACTAAATCACGCATTAATCATACGCCCTGAATTAATTAATTTGTTATACCCACTCTCAAAAAAGATGGGGGGTATAATGATTTTGTCATTCCGTTTGTAACACATCGAAATATTGATCATAGACCCACACTGGGTATTTATTAAATTCTAAGACGATCTAGCCATGTCAGTCTGTCTGTCCGTCTGTCTGTTGAAAGCACGATAGAGTCCGAACGGAGAGAGCTAGATAGTTAAAATTCTCCACAAATATTTCTTATAGATAAAGTTTGTTTTATATTGAAAATGGGCAATATACGTCAATGTTTTCTCATAGCTCCCATACAAGTTGCCCCCGAAAAACCATTTTTAACAGTCATAACTGTTCTAGAAATACGAGTATAGCGATGAAATTTGACATAATAAGGATCGGCCCATAATTGACCATAATTGACCTTACCCCTCATATATGGTCCCCTCTAAAAAATGACTTTAATGCCCATTAATGGCTTAAATACGAGTTAGCGCTAAAATACGATATAAGTAAGTTTCTTACGAGCTAAAATCTATCTATCGAATTTTATGAGGATCGTTGACCCTACCCTCCATATAAGGTCCCCTTCAGAAAATGACTTTAGCACACATTACTGGCTTAATACATATGTTCGAAAGGAATGTGTCCATAATTGACTTAAGCCCTATTTCAAATATAAACCTAATGTTTATAGGGGAGCATTCCATTTATGGCATACGGCAGAGTCGATTATACATAACACTCTCACTTGTTTTCTGTTAATTAATATGTATGTATGTATTTATGTATAAAACACATATTGAAAGTAACATATAAATTAATTTAATTAGTATATTGGTGCGTATTATTAATGGTTGATAAAATGAAATATAAATTACACATACGCTGCTATATGTTATAGGCATATCCAAACAAGCACATATAAGACCGTATAAACAATACATGTCCATACACATGAAAAACTCTATATACATACGTTAGAAACTAGAGATTATACAGAATAAAACTGCGTTTCGAGTTTTTTCATATCGGGTCAGATTTCCATTTAAATGAATTTTAAAGTTTTAAAAATTTTATAGTTGAATGACTTGATAAATGACCTGGTGGCATGATCTGTTTTGTATGGGGGCTATGCGAAAACATAAACCAATGTGTTCCATTTTCAATACCAAACAAACTGCATGAATAAAAAATATTTGTGCACAATTTCAGCTCCTTACCTCTTCTCGTTCGGACTCTATCGTGCTTTCTTCAGACAGACGGACAGACAGACGGGCGGACGGACGGACATGGCTAGATCGTCTTAGAATTTAATATGGACTCAGAATATATATACTTTTGTGGGTCTACGACAAATATTTCGATGTGTTACAAACGGAATGACAAAATCTATATAACCCCATCTTTTTTGATGTGTATATCAAGTAAGAAAGTATAGTCGAGCTTGGCCGACCATATGATACCCTACACCAGTTATGAATATTAAATGTGATTTATTTTTCATAATAAAGCATTTATCTTAAATATTACCTTGATTCCGATTTGTTTAAGCAATTTATTGACGAAAAAATTATTTTCTAAAAGAGGCTTTATATGGGGTATAGGAGCACATGTGGACCGATCCCGATAAAATTTGCTGGATAGATTTGTTTTTTATATAATATTTGTCTGTGCTAAATTTCGCTGCAATAACAGTGTTAATAAATGAATTGCGGATATTCACTGTCACTTTCTGAATGGGGATTTGTATGGGGGCTAGGGTCAAATGAAGTCCGATCATTTAGAAATTCGGCAAGGTCATCAAGGCTTAGTTGTGCGAACTTTTATCGAGATACATTTATATTATACATTTATATTACATTTTCGTGGGGTTCAGTTGTTTGGGGCCTAGGTGAAATAATAGACCGATTTTAACCATTTGAAATACAAACGTGTATTTCAAATTTCATCAAATTATCTTGAAAATTGCGACCTGTACTTTGATAACAACGTTTACGTGGACACACGGACGGTCGAACGGACGGACATCGTTAAACCGACTCAGAAAGTGATTCTGCGTTAATCGGTATACTTTAAGGAGGGTATAGTACTAATATTTTAATAGGATACAAACATCAGCACAAACGTAGGGTATAACAAGCTGTAACGGAGAGAAACACTAAACATGAAATGGATCTAATCTTTCAAAACGGAGTATGTCAATGGATTCTATGACGAATAATTAAGTTTAAGTATTTCAGCGGTTTTCAGTGAGATTTTAAAACTTGAAATTATACTTACAGTGTTATTATATTAATTTCAAGTACAACATAAGCGTTATAACTTTTAACTTTCATATAATAATAATTCTGTGAATTTGTATAAACTTGTAATAGAATTGTATTTCTGAAGCTATATATACATACATATATATATGTATATTAGACCGACTCTCTTTTAATGGAAAATAAAATTGTTTTTCTGTTATCTTCTCAAATTTACCTTGTCATTCGTGAACTATATATAAATTTACTTTTGAAGTTGAGTTCTCTTTAAGGATTTGTTTGGAAAGCGGTTGCTAGAGTTTAACATACTTTTATAAGACCAACTGAAGCACTATATTCTGTGAGTCGATCTAATGTTAATATATATATTTATATATTAACAAATTTCCATGTAAACACATACATTATTATATTTTTAAAGCACATACTACCAGGAACATATTCGTGTATATACGCTGATAATAATATGAAAAACATCCGCGTGTCGCCAATCTTATTGATGTGCTGAAAAGTTACTATTATTAAATATGTAATAAAAAGATTACCCAACAATCTGAATGATTATAATAGAAGGTCTTTTATGAAAATAAAAAGATTAACCAGCAAACATTACGAAATTAAGAGTAGGTTTTTTATATACATATATTTATGAATATCTATTATCTATTATTTATGAAGATCTATTAACTAGTCTATGGACAACCCTATCTATATACTAGTATATAGTATAATCTGTTGATATACATATAATCGATGGTCTATGATCCAGTCTCTTAAGTATAGACTAGTCAATTAACTTATAGGTTAGAGTATCAACTAGGCTAAGGACTAGCTTCTAGACTAAACTGTCAACTGTTTTCAGGACTCGTCTATCAGCAGTCATTGCCCCAGCAACTCTTTCATATATTCTACCTTTTTATGCCCTACACCACTTTTGAGTTTGTGCTGATGTTTGTAACGCTAAGGTATACCTTAAAGTATACCAATCGGCTTAGAATCTGAGTCAATTTAGCTATATCCGTCCTTCCGTCTGTCTGTCTGTCCGTCTGTCTGTCTGTCTGTCTGTCTGTCTGTCTGTCCGTCAGTCAGTCAGTTAGTCCGTCCGTCCGTCCATATAAACCTCATAATCAAACTACAAGTCGCAATTTTGAAGATAATTCAATGAAATTTGGCACATGATATTCTAAAGTAACGGGGAGTTAACTTACAGGTTGGAGTATCAACTAGGCTAAGGACTAGCTTCTAGACTAAATTATCAACTATTTTCAGGACTCGTCTATCAGCAGTCATTGCCCCAGCAACTCTTTCATGTATTCTACCTTCTTATACCCTACACCACTTTAGTGGGGAGGGTGGGTATTTTGAGTTTATGCTTATGTTTGTAACGCTAAGGTACACCTTAAAATATAGCTATGTCCGTCCGTCTGTCTGTCTGTCTGTCTGTCTGTCTGTCTGTCTGTCTGTCCGTCCATGAAAAGCTTGTAATCAAACTACAGGTCGCAATTTTGAAGATAATTCAATGAAATTTTGCACACATAGTACCGGAGACGAAGCCTATTAAAAATGTTCATCGGTCCATTATTTCACCTAGCCCCCATACAACTGAACCCGATGAATAGGGCTTTTAAGTTCATAATTATGTTTAATATACTCGTATCTCGACAAAAAGCTGCAAAACCAAGTTCTATACTAGCCTTGATGACCCTCATGAATTTTATAATTATAGGGTCTCATTTGGCCATAGCCCCTATTCAAAGCCCCCTTCAAAATTTGACTTAAATGTCCACAATTTTATTCAATAATAAATGGCTTAAGTACAATTCAAGGCAAGTTACAATTCAACTTAAATGCTTTATTATGAAAACTAAATCACATTTTATTTTTGTAACAGGTGTAGGGTATTACTTGTTTGCCTATCTAGATGTTTTCATTCTACTGGATGTTTTTGTTTAAAATTCAATTATTTAAAATATGTTCCATAGCATAATTATTTACTCACAAAAAATTCTGTAAATGTAAAATCGTCATAGGTCCTAACAATATCCTCATATGAGGTCTCATTTCTTCTACCTACTACTTTACAATGTTTTTATTTCAACTTATTTTAACTGTCCTACCCTCACACCTTACTTAACGTCCTTTACAAATGGAATGAATTTCAAATTAAATAAAATTGGAAAATGACAAAAAAACAAAAACCTCATAAATAACAAGAGTTAAGTCTCTTGTCTCTAGAGAAAATAATAGTATGTAATGAAAAACAAGAGTTAAATACTTTATTCGGCTGTAACGAATTGTCAACAACCTACTTCCACTAAATATTATATTTTGCAAATAATATTCTAATAAAATCTAATATTCTTTGAAACTTTGATAAGACAAACTTTCTCTTTGTTACATAAATACTCTCTTTCTTAAACAGATTACATCTAGCAGTCGGATTGTTATTGATCTTTGCTTGGAAACCTCTTATTGTGATTTTTCTCTCACAAAAGTTAACAGATCTCAGTTGATATTTGATTTAAAGTGATAGATGAAATAAATGGACCACTTATTTTCAGTATCAAACAAAATTATGACGTATGAAAAAAAGTACATAAATATACATATTTACATATGTATGTATATAACACTATAATCATAGTGAAGGGTATAATAAACAAGTTAGAGTGCTATATTCGGCTATGCCGAATCTTAAATACCCTCCACCAGCTACTTTTTATTGAAACCCATCTAACTATCTAATTTTTAGATAACTTGCCAAAATTTTTGTCGAACTAATTTTGATTAGGTCCAAAAAAATGTATATTAATACGCCAGTTCGAAAACATTTTAATAGAATGATGTAGCTATACACAGAATATGGGAGTTGTGACCAATTATGGACTGATCAAGAAACAATTTAGTATAATGATTTTTATGCAGAAAAAGATCAAATCTAATTCTACTTCAATAGCTTTATTAATCAATGAAATATGTGAGTTTAGGTGACTTTAGGAAGTGGACTTTATATAGGAGCTATGAGCAATTAAGGGCCTATCTGGAAAAATTTCGCAGAGTGATTCATATGTGCACAAATCATATTTTATCAAGATATCTTTATTTGATAATTAAATATGTGCGTTTAAGGGATTTTTTGAAGTGGACCTATTACTAAATATGGACCGATCCAGAAACAAGTAAGAGTGTTATATTCGGCCATGCCGAATCTTATATACCCACCATCAAATCATCCTTATAAATAAACTTTGATATTATCGATCTATGTTGAATCATATGTCGATATTAATATGAACATCAGGGAAATATTTGGTAGAGGGAATTTAATAAGGGCTTAAGCATGGACCGTGCTCTTCCGAATTAAAAGTATTAATTTTGTTTGATCCAATATTTATAACCATAAACTGTTTTTTTTTTGTAAGAGTGGTTATATGGAGGGTAGAGTCAATTATGGACCTATCCTTGTTGGTTTATAGAATAATTACTTGTATCTAATGTAGCTGTACTTGTATCTTTAATTCAGTCATGAGGTTTAAAATATTTATCTGAAGGGAACCGAAAATGGGTGTTTGATTAGTTATCATCATCAAATTCAGTTGAAAACTTCCAGTCCTATAAAACTCCTGTAATTTGGAAGAACTTTTGAGCCATACATGAGCGTTAAAGTGATTCTCTGGAGTGAATCGTTAAAGGCGCCCCTATACGCCCACCCCCGTATAAGTCAATTATGGATCGATACTTCTAAAATTTAAAACGATTTTTAGTTTTTGGCTAGTACAAAACTTGTTTACGTAGATTTTCACTGCTGTAATCGCATTTTTGAGTCAGTAATGAGCGTTAAAGTCATTATCTGAAGGGGACCTTATAGGGGGGTAGGGTCAATTACAGACTGATCCTCATAAAATTTAGTGGGAGATTTTAGCTAATACGAAAATTGTTTATGTCGAAATTCATCGATGTACTCGCAGTTTTAAGCTAGTAATGAGCTTTAAAGTCATTTTCTGAAGGGGACTTTACAAGTGGGATAGGGTTAATTAACGACCGATCCTAATAAAATTTGATAAAGAACTTTTGGCTTGGACAAAACTTGTTTCTGTAAAATTTTACTTCTGTACTCACATTTTTGAATCAGTAATAAGCCTTAAAGTCATTTTCTGAAGGGGACCTTATATGGGGGATAGGGTCAATTATGAACCGATCCTAATAAAATTTTACGAAGAGATCTAAATTCTTATAAAACATGTTTGTGCCGAATTTCGCCTCTATTGATGCTTTCCTTAGCCCGTTATGTGCGATAAAGTCATTTTCTGACGGGAACTTTTTATGGGCGGTAGGGTCAATTATGGGCCTATCCTTATAAAATTTTACAAAGAGATTTAGGTTCCCATAAAACTTGTTTGTGCCGAACTTCACCGCTATTGATGGTTCTCTTAGCCAGTTGTGGGCGATAAAGTCATTTTCTGAAGCGGACTTTATATGGGGGGTAGGGTCAATTATGGGCCTATCCTTATAAAATTTTACAAAGAGATTTATGTTCCCATAAAACATGTTTTTACCGAATTTCACCGCTATTGATGCTTCTTTTAGCCAGTTATGGGCCATAAAGTCATTTTCTGAAGGGGACTTTATATGGGGGGTAGGGTCAATTATGGGCCTATCCTCATAAAATTTTATGAAAAGATTTATGTTCTCATAAAACATGTTTGTGCCGAATTTCACCGCTATTAACGCTTCTCTTATCCAGTTATATGCGATAAAGTCATTTTCTGAAGGGGACTTTATATGGGGGGTAGGGTCAATTATGGACCGATCCTTATAAAATTCTACAAAGAGATTAAGGTTCCCATAAAACATGTTTGTACCGAATTTCACCGCTATTGATGCTTCTCTTAGCCAGTTATGGGCGATAAAGTAATTTTCTGAAGGGTACTTTATATGGGGGGTAGGGTCAATTATGGACCGATCCTTATAAAATTCTACGAAGAGATTAAGGTTCCCATAAAACATGTTTGTGCCGAATTTCACCGCTATTGATGCTTCTCTTAGCCAGTTATGGGCGATAAAGTCATTTTCTGAAGGGGACTTTATATGGGGGGTAGGGTCAATTATGGGCCTATCCCTACAAAATTTTACAAAGAGATTTATGTTCCCATAAAACATGTTTGTGCCGAATTTCACTGCTATTAACGCTTCTCTTATCCAGTTATGGGCGATAAAGTCATTTTCTGAAGGGGACTTTATATGGGGGGTAGGGTAAATTATGGACCGATCCTTATAAAATTCTACGAAGAGATTAAGGTTCCCATAAAACATGTTTGTGCCGAATTTCACCGCTATTGATGCTTCTCTTAGCCAGTTATGGGCGATAAAGTCATTTTCTGAAGGGGACTTTATATGGGGGGTAGGGTCAATTATGGGCCTATCCCTACAAAATTTTACAAAGAGATTTATGTTCCCATAAAACATGTTTGTGCCGAATTTCACTGCTATTAACGCTTCTCTTATCCAGTTATGGGCGATAAAGTCATTTTCTGAAGGGGACTTTATATGGGGGGTAGGGTAAATTATGGACCGATCCTTATAAAATTCTACAAAAAGATTTGTGTTCCCATAAAACATGTTTGTGCCGAATTTCACCGCTATTGATGCTTCCCTTAGCATGTTATGAGCGATAAAGTCATTTTCTGAAGGGGGCCTTATATGGGGGCTAGGCGAAATCGTGGACCGATATTGCCCAGACGGACAGACGGACGGACATGGCTAGATCGTCTTAGAATCTAATAAGGACCCACAATATTTATACTTTTATGGGTCTTAGACGAATATTTCAATGTGTTACAAACGGAATGACAAAAACAATATACCCCCCATCTTTTTTGATGGTGGGTATAAAAATTTGGTACAATGTTTTATATGCCTATCCGCAAAAAATTTCGTAGAGTGATTTATGTAAAGACAAAACATATTTGTGTCGAATTTTCTCAAATTAACTTTATTTGACAATGAAATATGTGTGTTTAAGTGACTCTCAGAAGTGGACCTTATATGGAAGCTATGACCAATAATGGACCGATCCGAGAAAAAAGTGGTAGAATGATTCATATGTACACAAAACTTATTCAAGTCGAATTTTACCCCTATAGCTTTAGAATTCAATGAAATATATGCGTATAAGTGATTTTCGGAAGTGGACCTTATAAGGGAACTATGGCCAATTATGGGCCTATTCAGGAAACATTTCGCAGAGTAATTCATATTTGGACAAAACATGTTTGTGTCGAATTTTGTCAAGATAGCTTTATTTGATAATGAAATATGTGCTTTTAAGTGATTTTCGTAAGTGGACCTTATATGGGAGTTATGAGCAATAATGGACCGACCCGTAAAAAATTTATAAAATAATTTGTACGTACACAAAACATATTCAAGTCGAATATTATCCCAATAGCTTTAGAATTCAATGAAATATATGCGTTTAAGTAATTTTCGGAAGTGGACCTTATATGGGAGCTATGACCAATTATAGGCCTATCCGGAAAAAATTTCGTAGAGTTATTCATGTTTAGGCAAAACATATTTGTGTCGAATTTTGTCAAGATAGCTTTACTTGACATTGAAATATGTGCTTTTAAGTGATTTTCGGAAGAGGGCCTTATATGGGAGCTATGACCAATAAGGGATCGATCCGTAAAAAAAATAGGGAAATGATTTGAATGCACACAAAACATATTTCTGTCGAATTTTATCCCGATAGCTTTAGAATTCAATGAAATATATGCGTTTAAGTGATTTTCGGAAGTGGACCTTATATGGGAGCTATGACCAATTATGGACCTATCCGGAAAAAAATTCGTAGAATGATTCATGTTTAGGAAAAAAAATATTTGTGTCGAATTTTATCAATATAGCTTTACTTGGCATTGAAATATGTGCTTTAAAGTGATTTTCGGAAGTGGGCCTTATATGGGATCTATGACCAATTATGGACCGATCCGTAAAAAATTTTGTAGAATGATTTGTATGTATACAAAACAGATTTGTGTCGAATTTTATCCCGATAGCTTTTTAATTCAATGAAATATATGCGTTTAAGTGATTTTCGGAAGTGGACCTTATATGGGAGCTATGACCAATTGTGGACCGACTGAGATCTGCGTTGACAGTATAATTTCTGTTCATATTATATTTACATGTACAAAATTTCGTGTTGATACCGATATATTTGAGGGAGTTATTAACGATAAACTAATTTCCGGGAATATATAACTTTGTATGGGGCCTATGGGAAATATTGGATCGATTGTAAAGATTTTGAATATAATTGATCACTACCCTGAAAAAATAATGTGTGACAAAATTCATCGAAATATCTTTGGTAGTTTCTGAGAAAACTTCAAAAGTATTAGGAAAAAAACGTCATTTTTTTCGAGGTAGTCTGAAATTTTTACTCATAACTTTTTACGTTGTGAACCGATTTTGCTGATTTTCAATACCAAACTGCTTAGGATAATAATAAATATTTTGGGTGAATTTCGTTGATTTCCTTTGCTTAGTTTTAACGTGAGCGTGTTTTACACAGACAGACAGACAGACAGACAGACAGACGGACAGACGGACATAGCTAAATCGACTCAGAATTTGATAAGGACCCAGAATATATATACTTTGTTGGGTCTTAGATGAATATTTCTTGGTGTTACACACGGAACGACAAACTTATATATACCCTCTATCACCACTGATGGTGGTGGAGGGTATAAAAATCGTAAAAATAAGTCTTAAATTATATGTAAATAGTAGCAAAAAAGAAAGAAAATTACAAAAAAACAAAACGGAAGGAAATTGTAGGAAATAAGGTTAAAAATTAAGTCGATTTGATAGAAGTAAAAAGGGAAAATGTGGTAAAATCAATACGAAAAGAAACCTAAATGTTTAAGAACAAGTTTTATTGGTTTAAATGTTTTGTGTTGCCGCAATTTACACCCAACAAAAAAAAAAAAAAAAAAAAAAAAAAAAAAACGCAGTAAGTATAAGTAGGAGAAGATCATTAAAGTGTGACTTTAACAATTGTACTATACACTTTAGTTATGCCATATATTTAAACGAATTACTAGACAATAGTTAAAGACGTCAGACGGTCGGTCTTTTGAGTTTTTAAATTGCTCATTTACACTCATCATCATTATTATGTTTTCATTGTATCATTTGGTATACGAAAAGCATTTATTAGCATCATTGTTAGTTTTGTGCTTTTGTTTAATTTTTTTCTTATTTTCTTATTTTGTGCTTCTCTTCTGTTCCTGGAATTTACAAATCGTATCCTTTAAGCAGCACAAAAGGTCGTTGACCATGAATTTTTGCTTAAAGACAAACATTGTTCTTTTTTTTTTTGCTTATCTTAAATCTAAAGATTTATAAAAAGCTTTTTTTCTTTGAAGTAAGAAAACAAAAGTAAATATTTGTTTAAAGCTATAAAAAGAAAATGTGGGTGAAAGACGGAATATATTAGTTTTAACGCAAAACTATTAAAACAGCCAGAGAATCTGTGGACTGTGAGATACATATATTAAACAGCAGAGAACATATTTAATAAACATGAAAATACCATTAACCAAATTCTTTAGAAAGCACAAAAAATGGAGACTCCGCTTTACTACTCTCAAAAAATCTTTACATAGCGTAGTCGATTGTTTTCGAGAAGCTTCCTATTTAAAATCGGCAAAAGTTAGTTAGTTAGTTAGTTAGTCAGTTAGTTAGTTAGTTAGTTAGTTAGTTAGTTAGTTAGTTAGTTTAGTTAGTCGTTAGTTAGTTAGTTAGTTAGTTAGTTAGTTAGTTAGTTAGTTAGTTAGTTAGTTGTTAGTTGTTCGTTAGTTAGTTTGTTAGTTTGTTAGTTTGTTTAGTTCGTTAGTTAGTTAGTTAGTTGTTAGTTGTTCGTTGTTAGTTCGTTAGTTAGTTCGTTTTCGTTCGTTCGTTAGTTAGTTCGTTAGTTCGCGTTCGTTATTCGTTCGTTGTTCGTTCGTTTTCGTTCGTTCGTTCGTTCGTTTAGTTCGTTAGTTCGTTTCGTTTCGTTCGTTCGTTTTTCGTTCTTTGTTCGTTCTTCGTTCGTTCGTTTCGTTCGTTTCGTTTCGTTCGTTCGTTCTTCGTTCGTCGTTCGTTCGTTCGTTGTTCGTTCGTTCGTTCGTTGTTCGTTCGTTCGTTCGTTCGTTCGTTCGTTCGTTCGTTCGTTCGTTTCGTTCGTTCGTTCGTTCGTTCGTTCGTTCGTTCGTTAGTTCGTTTCGTTCGTTCGTTCGTTCGTTCGTTCGTTCGTTCGTTCGTTCGTTCGTTCGTTCGTTCGTTCGTTCGTTCGTTCGTTTGTTCGTTCGTTCGTTTCGTTCGTTCGTTCGTTCGTTCGTTCGTTCGTTCGTCGTTCGTTCGTTCGTTCGTTCGTTCGTTCGTCGTTCGTTCGTTCGTTCGTTCGTTCGTTCGTTCGTTCGTTCGTTCGTTCGTTCGTTGTTCGTTCGTTCGTTCGTTCTTCGTTCGTTCGTTCGTTCGTTTCGTTCGTTCGTTCGTTCGTTCGTTCGTTCGTTCGTTGTTCGTTCGTTCGTTCTTTCGTTCGTTCGTTCGTTCGTTCGTTCGTTCTCGTTCGTTCGTTCGTTCGTTCGTTTCGTTCGTTCGTTCGTTCGTTCGTTAGTTCGTTCGTTCGTTAGTTTCGTTCTTGTTTCGTTCGTTCGTTAGTTCGGTTAGTTAGTTAGTTCGTTCGTTCGTTAGTTCGTTCGTTCGTTAGTTCGTTTCGTTGTTGTAGTTCGTTCGTTCTTTCGTTAGTTCGTTAGTCGTTCGTTAGTTTCGTTTCGTTCGTTCCGTTCGTTCGTTCGTTCGTTCGTTAGTTTCGTGGTGTGTTAGTTCGTACTTAGATTAGCATCTAGATTAAGCATGTAATTAGTGTTTAGAAGTGAATCCGATCTTCTTTCAACAATTTTATAGGTATACTGAAACATTTAACATAATTCTAGGCTAAAAGCGCTATTCAGAGGGTATGGTATGGGCCTAGGCGAAATAATGGACCGATTTTACTTATTTTCAATAAGTTCAATTGGTTCAACAGAGTAGTATGTGCAAGACAGACAAACGGACGGACAGCCTGGCATAGCTAAATGGACTCATAAAGTGATGCTGAGCCTATAGGTGGGTGTGGGTCCAAAATTTGTTGGGTGTTACAAACATCAGCACAAACGCATAATACCCTTCCCACGATAGTGCTGTAGGGTATTAGTACGTTCATATTTTTTGAACTGAAAGACATACATAAACTACGAATTTAAGCATATGTTTGTTGATATTTTACAGGACTGTCGCTGTTTAAAAATGTTCTTCATTTGGATAATAATATTTTGGTGTTTTTTATACCCACCATCAAAAAAGATGGGGGGTATATTGATTTTGTCATTCGACTTTTTCGGATAGCCCCCATACAAGTGGACCTCCAAAAAACAGCTTTAACGGGCATAACTGTATAGCGATGAAATTCGACATAAATAAGTTTAATATGACCCAAAATCTTTCTACCAAATTTTTTGAGGATCGGCCCATAAATGACCCTACGCCCCATATAATGTCCCCTTCAGAAAATTACTTTAACACTCATTACTGGTCCCAAAATGCAAGTATAGCGATGAAATTCGGTATATATATGTTTCTTACGAACCAAAATCTCTCTACCAATTTTTTTAGGATCGGCCCATAAATGACCCTACCCCCTATATAAGGTCCCCTTTAGAAAAGTACTTTAACACTAATTACTAGCCTAAAAATGCAAGTATAGCAATGAAATTCAGTATAAGTAAGTTTCTTACGAACCAAAACCTTTTAACCAATTTTTTTTTAGGATCGGCCTATAAATGACCCTACCCCCCATATAAGGTCCCCTCCTGAAAATGACTTTAACACTCATTACTGGCCCTAAAATGCAAGTATATCGATGAAATTCGACATAAATAAGTTTCATGTGAGCCAAAATTTTTCTACCAAATTTTTTGAGAATCGGTCCATGATTGACCCTACCCCCCATATAAGGTCCCCCTTAGAAAATTTCTTTAACACTCATTACTGGTCCAAAATTGCGAGTATAGCGATGAAATTCGGTATAAGTAAGATTTTTACGAACCAAAATCGCTCTATGAATTTTTTTTTAAGATCGACCTATAAATGACACTAACCTCCATATAAGGTCCCCTTCTGAAAATGACTTTAACGCTCATTACTGGCTAAAAATATGAATATAGCAATACAATTTTACACAATTAAGTTCCTCGCGAGCCAAAATCTTTTTAATAACTTTTATGTGGATAGGTCCATAATTGGCCCTACTCCCCCTATTAGGTCCACTTCAGGAAATAGCTTAAACGCTCATTACTGTCTTAAAAATACGAGTAAAGCGATGAAATGCTACACACGTAAGTTTCTTACGAGCCAAAACCTCTGTACCAATTTTTTTGGATCGGCCCATAAATGACCCTTTCCCCATATAAGGTCCCCCTCTGCAAATAACTACAATGCTCATTACTGGCTTAAAAATATGAATGTGACGAAAATTGAGGCACATAAGTTTAATGCGTGCCAAAATCTCTCCACCAAATTTAGGGAGGATCGGTCCATAATTCACCCTACCGCCCATATAAGGTCCCCTTCAGAAAATTACTTAAACGATCATTACTGGCTTAAAAATATGAGTTATGAAATACGGTTATGAAATTCGCTCCGAATTTCATGCGGTATGTGTTGGGAATACACAAAAGGTTCCCTTCAGGAAAGAGTTTTGGTTAATAACTACGAGTGTTCCTTATTTAAAATACGAGTATAGCGCTGAAATTTTGCATAAACAAGTTCTATACATAATCTATGTACAAAATTTTATGAGTATCGGTTAATAATTGACGCTCACGGTTTAAGAATTGAAATAAAATATTTGTTTTTTTTTTTTTTTAAATTAATATTTTGTTAGTTCAAAAGAGCTCGGGGTATAATTGACTTAAGCCATATTCCAAATATCACGCTGATGTTTATAGGGGAGCATTCCTTTTACGGCATACGGTTTGATATATAACACTCTTACTTGTTTAATTTTGAAGCCTTGTCTGAATTTAAACTACACTTCTTAACAGTTTCTAGATTTATTTCTTTCTACATATTATTCCCAATTAAACGCTAATTTTACATATTTTCATAAATAAATTTCCGAGAAGACTTACAAAATATATCTTACGCTATATGGTTTTCTTGATATGAGTTCATTTAGTTTATTCACATTATTTTTTTCTTAACATATTTTTATTATGTAAATTTTTTTTACATAACAATTTCCTTGAATTGTATATTCCTGTTTAACACTTGTCATCCTTAACAAACGAACAAATACATGAATTCAACCATTATTATTTTGTTGATGTTTCAAATGAAATCTAAATATTTGTTGTTTATGTATATATATAGAGATTTATATATGTTCATACATATGCACATAGAAAAATAAATCTTTATTTGTCAAAGTTGTTAACAGACTAGTACTTGTTTGAAATGCATTAAAAATTTACCAACATTTTGCACTGTTACATTTTGACAGTTAAATATACATACATATATACAACACTTACAGATAAATACACAAGCACAATAAAGCTAAACCCTGCAGGTCGTGATGATTGTCTCGAAGTAGTGATTTTATCTGAACCACTATCTCGATTCACTTCTATTACTAATTACAATTAACTCTGCGATAGATTACATCCTGGAGACTTATATTTTTTGGTGTAGTATTGAAAAAAGCTTTAAAGTGAATTATCTACAGATTCACTTGGTGTCAATAAAGTGTCATTTTTTCATAGTCACTTATGAAATAACCCAAAAATTCGAGATTAGACAATAACTGAAAATTATTTCTAAAATAATAACATTGATTACTTAGGATACTGTTGGGTTAATATAGGTATACCGAAACATTTGTATTTTAAATTAAAACATATTAATTCAGATACAGAGCTTTACTGTTATTACATTTTCATTTGCCTATATATACGGGTTTGTAATATTTGTCATGTATTTTAAAAATGTTTCAATTAAAATATAAAATTTGTTTTAACTAACTCCATTCAGATCGTATTAAAAATGACAACAGAACAAAAGAAGTAATACAATGATTCTAAATAAATAAAACATAACAAAAACTATTTACTTTTCAATGAATACTACATAACGTCTGCATTACTTCTAAGTATTCTTATAATGACTTACATTAAGTATTTTATATAAGTTACCACCGTGTTAAAATAATGAGTCAAAATATAGTCTCAACTATAGATCAGTCTATAGATATGTAGTCTTTAATTTTAACTATAAATTAATCCATAGGTTTGAATATATTTTTGTATATAACCTTCACCATAGATCAGTCGAGAGTCTTGGCCACAGATTAGCCTTTTGATTCGACTGTAGATCAGTCGATTGTCTTAGCTATAGATTATCCGTTTATAAATCTATCTATAGTCGATTTTAAATCAGTCTCTAGCCTTGAATATCAATATATAGTCCTAACTATAGATCATTCGTTTTTATACCCACCATCAAAAAAGATGGGGGGTATATTGTTTTTGTCATTCCGTTTGTAACACATTGAAATATTCGTCTAAGACCCATAAAAGTATATATATTCTGGGTCCTTATTAGATTCTAAGACGATCTAGCCATGTCCGTCCATCTGTCCGTCTGTCTGTCTGTCTGTCTGTCTGTCTGTCTGTTGAAAACACGATAGAGTCCAAACGGAAGTAGCTAGCGAGCTGAAATTTTGCACAGATACTTCTAGTTGATGCAGTTTGTTTGGTATTGAAAATGGGTAATATCGGTTCACGATTTCGCCTAGCCCCCATATAAGGCCCCCTTCAGAAAATGACTTTATCGCTCATAACTTGCTAAGGGAAGCATCAATAGCGGTGAAATTCGGCACAAACATGTCTTATGGGAACATAAATCTCTTCGTAAAATTTTATAAGGATCGGTCCATAATTGACCCTACCCCCCATATAAAGTCCCCTTCAGAAAATGACTTTATCCATAACTGGATAAGAGAAGCGTTAATAGCGGTGAAATTCGGCACAAACATGTTTTATGGGAACATAAATCTCTTTGTAAAATTTTATAAGGATAGGCCCATAATTGACCCTACCCCCCATATAAAGTCCCCTTCAGAAAATGACTTTATCGCCCACAACTGGCTAAGAGAACCATCAATAACGGTGTAGTTCGGCACAAACAAGTTTTATGGGAACCTAAATCTCTTTGTAAAATTTTATAAGGATAGGCCCATAATTGACCCTACCGCCCATAAAAAGTCCCCGTCAGAAAATGACTTTATCGCACATAACGGGCTAAGGAAAGCATCAATAGAGGTGAAATTCGGCACAAACATGTTTTATAAGAATTTAGATCTCTTCGTAAAATTTTATAAGGATCGGTTCATAATTGACCCTACCCCCCATATAAGGCCCCCTTCAGAAAATGACTTTAAGGCTTATTACTGACTCAAAAATGTGAGTACAGAAGTAAAATTTTACATAAACAAGCTTTGACCAAGCCAAAAGTTCTTTATCAAATTTTATTAGTTAATTAGCCCTATCCCACTTGTAAAGTCCCCTTCAGAAAATTACTTTAAAGCTCATTACTAGCTTAAAACTGCGAGTACATCGATGAATTTCGACATAAACAATTTTCGTATTAGCTAAAATCTCCCACTAAATTTTATGAGGATCAGTCTGTAATTGACCCTACCCCCCTATAAGGTCCCCTTCAGATAATGACTTTAACGCTCATTACTGACTCAAAAATGCGATTACAGCAGTGAAAATCTACGTAAACAAGTTTTGTACTAGCCAAAAACTAAAAATCGTTTTAAATTTTAGAAGTATCGATCCATAATTGACTTATACGGGGGTGGGCGTATAGGGGCGCCTATAACGATTCACTCCAGAGAATCACTTTAACGCTCATGTATGGCTCAAAAGTTCTTCCAAATTACGGGAGTTTTATAGGACTGGAAGTTTTCAACTGAATTTGATGAGGATAACTAATCAAACACCCATTTTCGATTCCCTTCAGATAAATATTTTAAACCTCATGACTGAATTAAAGATACAAGTACAGCTACATTAGATACAAATAATTATTGTATAAACCGACAAGGATAGGTCCATAATTGACTCTACCCTCCATATAACCACTCTTACAAAAAAACAGTTTATGGTTATAAATATTGGATCAAACAAAATTAATATTTTTAATTCGGAAGAGCACGGTCCATGCTTAAGCCCTTATTAAATTCCCTCTACCAAATATTTCCCTGAAGTTCATATTAATATCGACATATGATTCAACATAGATCGATAATATCAAAGTTTATTTATAAGGATGATTTGATGGTGGGTATATAAGATTCGGCATGGCCGAATATAACACTCTTACTTGTTCTTTATTAAGGATTAGTCTATAGTTACGACCATAAGTCTGTCTACAGTTTTGACTACAGATCAGTCTATAATCTATATATAAAGAGTAGCGTTACTGACTGACTAATTCATCATCGCACAGCCCAAACGCCTGAACCTAGAATCATGAAATTTTGACAGTAGATGTGTTTTTGGTTATGTAGTTCCACTAAGGAAGAATTTTTGGAAATTTGTACATTTAGGGTTAAAAAAGGGGAAAAAACGGGTAAAACAGGTTTTCTTAATTATGTGATACAAGAAAAATTTTAAATGCACCTGTATCTACTCTTAAAAAAGGCAGATGGGGGTCTGGTGCATTTTTGGAATTCATACTTTTAAGGGGTGAAAATGTGTAACAAAGGTGGTTTTGGTACCTTTTTTGCCCTTTATAACTTTTTAACTAATAAAAAAAAGTTTCTGTAAATATTTTGAATATATCTCCCAAAATAAGGAGACACCTGTTTCGTACTTTTTTAAAATTCAGTACTTTTTGGGTGTAAAAGGGAGAAAACTGTATTTTTGGTACTTTTTTTAGCACATTAAGCAAACTTCTTCGATTTATTGAAGTATTCCTATTAAATTACGGACTAAATCTGTAATAGTTATTGAAACAAAATTTTTGCTATTTCAATGGGGAAAAAAGTACCAAAAAGGCAAAAAACGGGAAATTTAATTTTATTCAAAATCACTGAGTCAATTTTTATAAAATTTGAAAATGTAGTTTATTTACTCACACACAATAGCTATTGGAATATAATTTTGGAATTTGAGTACTAAGGCCTAGAAGAAAAGAATGCAGATTTGAATCGTTTGAGTTTTATCTGTGATATAGAGATTTAAATACGGAACATTTTGTAAGCTTAATTCTCAAAAAAGTATATTTTTAAGCGAAAAGGGGAAAAATTGTACTATTTTAGAATTAGATAGAATTTATTCCACTTTTGGTACTTTTTTTTCTTCAAATGATACTCTTTGTATGTTCTATAATATGAATTCAAAACACATGATTATTAAACATACACGGTCCACATTGAATAAGATTCTTTAAGAGAGTACTTTTTAGTACTTTTCACTCATAAATGGTACTTTTTGAATTTTCTAAAATATTCAACCTAGGAACGTAAATTTTAACATACATGGTCTTGACTGAGTAATATTTTGTAAGTGGGAACCCTTTGGTACTTTTCCATTCTTCAAATGGTACCTATTGGTTTTCTATAACGGAACACATGACACACGGTCCTTATTAATAATAAGAATTTATTGAGAGAGGTTTTTGTACTTTTTCATTTTTTGGAACTTTTTGATATTTTTACAATATTGAACATAGAAATATAAAATTTTAAATGTAGGGACCTTAGTGAATGAGAATCTACTGAAAGGGACTTTTGGTACTTTTTCATTCATCAAATTATATTTTTTTGAATTGTATATAATATTGAACACAGAAACATAAAATTTTTGATTAAATGAGAATCTATAGGAGGTATTTTATAGTACTTTTTTTTCAAATAGTACTTACGAAATTTTCTATAATGTGGAAGCTAAACGAATGAAACTAAAAAAACAAGCTCCTTGCTGAATGCGTATTTATTCACGTGATATTGAACGTGAAAAACTGAAACATTAAAAAAATGTTTAATCAATTTTAATTTTCTATAAAAGTAAACAAAAATTTGGTACGTATTTAATTTTGGTTAGGGCAGCGAAGCACCCAGGGTATGCTAGTCTCTAAAAAATCAGCCTATAGACTCGATGTATTCTCAACTATAGATTAGAGCCTTGTCTTGACCGGAGTATAGAAAATTCTTTCACATTAGGTCATTAATAAAATATTTTCTATTTCATGGTAGTTGCGTGCTCGGCTTTTTCAACAAATTACTATGAATTTTTATATGATCACCGTGGTAAACTTGTAATCTAACTGAATCACCACATCCTTTAGTGTAAGTATTTTTTATGCCAGTTTTTGTATAAATTGCAATATAATCTCCCATGAATAAAAACTGACATATACAATATTAATAGATTATTTATTTATAAACATTCATTTTAAATGCCACAGCAGTTAACAGATAATACAAATTTCTATAAAAAATTGTATATGTATGTAACAGTTACATAAAACCAAAACCGAAAAACATATATATATAGAAATTTTGTAGCAATACAAGTTATAAAAAAAACAAATGTTTAAATAAACATGACCACTTGATAAATATAGTAGTCATTTCAAATGAATTTATTTATTTAAGTTTTGTTTTTTTATAAATTCGTTTTGTATTTGCAAAGTAAGTAATAGCGAGTATATAAATTTTTTATTGCATACTTTTCACATTTATCTCTTTCTGTGTCTAAACTGCTATTTATTGTTAAAAATAAGTTTTTCTCGTTATTTGTTTCTTTTTTTGTACTTTTTTAATTTACCGCTCTAATGGTAAAGAGAGTATATTGGTTACCATACAATTTGCCCATGTTATTCATATTGTAAAATATGGATTCATGAGAATAATGTTTAAAAGGGAAATAAATAGATGATGTTGTATAAAGAGTGTTAACTACAGGAGGTGATGTTCGAAATTAAGGTACCTTATACTACGACTTCAGATACATAATTGAGATACTAGAAGCTGTAGGCTAATTTTATTTCAAAACTATGGACATATGTATGTATATAATAGGCTGATACTTAGCCGAGATTATGGTATGATCTATATTCGAGACTATAAACTGTATTCGATTTTATAGAAAAATGTATAATCTACTATAAACTTATCCACAGTAAAGTCTTTAGACTCACATATAGTCGACACTTTAGACTCAACTATTCAAAACTTTAGTCGAGACTATAAACAGATCTATAGTCGAGTCTGTAGGAAGATCTATTTTCGAGACTATAGACAGATGTATAGTCGAGACTTTAAACTGATCTGCAGTCGATACTATAGAATGTTCTAAAGCAGATACTATAGACTGAATTAAAGACGAAAATAGTCTCTATAATGGAGGCTATAATCTTATTTAAGATGGCTACTTAAGGCTCATCTATATTTGAGACTATAGACAGATCTAGGGTCTAAACTATATACAGATGTATAGTCGAAACTGTAGATAGATGTGTAGTTGCGACTTTAGGCTGATGTATAGTCGATACTATACTATAAATTGATCTACAGTCGAGACTATAGAATGTTCTAAAGCAAAGATTATAAACTGAATTATAATCGAGAATAGCCTCTACTATTATCTTATCTATCTTAGATAAGGCTATTACCTTATCTAAAATTGAAAGCTTTGACTTACCTATAGTAGAGTGCAAACTACAATCGAGATTTTAGACTTATCTGTATTCGAAACTATAAACTGATATATATTCAAGATTATAGGGCAATCTGTAATTCAGATTATGTACTGATATATAGCCAGGATTATACAATGTGTTTATAAACTGCCTTTTAGTCGTGTCTATAGACTAATTTATACTCGAGACTATAGACTTCTCTACGAGTTAATTATAGTTCGATGAGAGTCGAGACTATATACAAAGTTATATACATATATAAATATAAACAGATCTATAATCGAGTCTGTAGGCAGATCTAAAGTCGAGACTATAGACAGATATAGAGTCGAGACTATAGACTGATGTATTGTCGACACTATAAATAGATATGCAGTCGATATTATAGCATGTTCTACAGCAGAGACTATAGACTAAATTATAGTCGAAAGTAATCTCTACAATCGAGGCTATAAACTTATCTAAAATGAAGACTTAAGGCTCATCTATATTTGAGACTATAGGCAGATCTATGGTCTAGCATATATACAGATGTATAGTCGAAACTGTAGAAAAATATATAGTTGCGACTTTAGACTCATGTAGAGTCGACACTATAAACTGATCTACAGTCGAGACTATAGAATGTTTTAAAGCAAAAATTATAAACTGAATTATAATCGAGAATAGCCTCTACAGTCTGGGCTATTATCTTATCTAAGATAGAAAGTTTTGTCTTACCCATAGTAGAGTGCAAACTACAATCGAGATATTAGACTTATCTGTATTCGCAACTATAGACTGATATATATTCAAGATTATAGGAAAATCTGTAATCCAGATTATGTAATGATATATAGCCAGGATTATACAATGTGTTTATAAACTGCCTTTTAGTCGTGTCTATAGACTAATTTATACTCGAGACTATAGACTTCTCTACGAGTTAATTATAGTTCGATGAGAGTCGAGACTCTATACAAAGTTATATACATATATAAATATAAACAGATCTATAATCGAGTCTGTAGACAGATCTAAAGTCGAGACTATAGACAGATATATAGTCGAGACTATAGACTGATGTATTGTCGACACTATAAACAGATATGCAGTCGATACTATAGCATGTTCTAAAGCAGAGACTATAGACTGAATTATATACGAAAATAATCTCTACAATCGAGGCTATAAACTTATCTAAAATGAAGACTTAAGGCTCATCTATATTTGAGACTATAGGCAAATCTATGGTCTAGCATATATACAGATGTATAGTCGAAACTGTAGAAAAATATATAGTTGCGACTTTATACTGATGTATAGTCGACACTATAAACTGATCTACAGTCGAGACTATAGAATGTTTTAAAGCAAAGATTATAAAATGAATTATAATCGAGAATAGCCTCTACAGTCTGGGCTATTACCTTATCTAAGATAGAAAGTTTCGACTTACCTATAGTAGAGTGCAAACTGTAATCGAGATTTTAGACTTATTCGAAACTATAGACTGATATATTAAAGATTATAGGCCAATCTGTAAGCCAGATTATGTACTGATATATAGCCATGACTATACAATGTGCTTATAAACTGCCTTTTAGTCGTGTCTATAGACTAATTTATGCTCGAGACTATAAAATGCTCTACGACCGTTACTATGGAGTTAATTATAGTTCGATGAGAGTCGAGACTATATAGTTATCTTCATACTCATACCACAATACACTTTTTTAAATTTGAATAAAAGAAGTACTTAGTTCATTTATCTTTGCCATAAACAAAAATTACTTATAGTCCGTCCATACCCTCTTTAATTTTAAAATCCTCAAAATAGATAAAAAGACAAAAAGCAATATTCAAACATTTAACACCTTTAGCCAACAATTTGCAAAGAATTTTTGTTTGTTTAAATAATGCCAACATTAACATTAAATTTAAATGTAAATTTCTTTCTCTCTCTCTCTCTCTCATTCTTCCGATGTTTTGTTTTAAGTTTATTTTCATCATTATTATTTCCCTTTAGTTCTTCATTCTGTTTTTATGGCCTTGAAACACTTATTGTAACAACAGCAGCAGTAACGAGGAAAATACAAAAAAAATAATATCAAAATAATACAATTACAGAGAAAATATAAAAGAGGCATAAAAGCGTAAACAAAAAATTGCCCAAAAACAAGATTGTTTGTTATTTGTGGGTGAATCTGTTTTCGTACTTATATATCTATGCCCATGTTTTTGATTCTTCATCCCACTTTATCCCACTTTCTGTTTTTAAACCACTCACAACAATATGACAACATGATAATAACAAGTGTAAGTTGTAAGTAAGTAAGGTTATGGTATGAAAATAATGAATGAAATTCAACTTACCGCCAATGTAGATGTCAACTTTTGTCCAATTAAGTTTAGTTGCTATACTTTTAACAGCAAAGGAAATTGCTTCGTATGATGGTAGAAAATTGCTAGATTCCTGGAATTAGATAAAACAAATGAAAATACGTAAAATATTAAAAGAAAAATTTGTTACATTGTCTATTTAGATGCTAAGTAGTAATAAGTAATGGAAAGGCTAGCGAGAGTAAATAATAGAAAAAGTTTTAAATTAAGAAATTACTAAATATTTTTCATAAAGAAAATGTACTGTATTACTTTAGTTAATATATTCTAAAAAAATGAAATTCACTTAAAATCTTTGAAACTGAGTGGATAGTTAGCATTTCAATTTGACAAAATAAATTAAGTAATTTCTTTTATTAATTACAGTTTGAGCTTCATGATAGGATGTAATATTTATAAGTAATTTTAATTAGAGAAAATTAATTTTTCATCAAAATATGATTATTAAATTTAAGTGGGTGTTATTTTGGTCAAAGTCTAGTGTATAATCTAGTCATAGTCTAGTCATAGTCTAGTCATAGTCTAGTCATAGTCTAGTCATAGTCTAGTCATAGTCTAGTCATAGTCTAGTCATAGTCTAGTCATAGTCTAGTCATAGTCTAGTCATAGTCTAGTCATAGTCTAGTCATAGTGCTAGTCATAGTCTAGTCATAGTCTAGTCATAGTCTAGTCATAGTCTAGTCATAGTCCTAGTCATAGTCTAGTCATAGTCTAGTCATAGTCTATCATAGTCTAGTCATAGTCTAGCATAGTCTAGTCATAGTCTAGTCATAGTCTAGTCATAGTCTAGTCATAGTCTAGTCATAGTCTAGTCATAGTCTAGTCATAGTCTAGTCATAGTCTAGTCATAGTCTAGTCATAGTCTAGTCATAGTCTAGTCATAGTCTAGTCATAGTCTAGTCATAGTCTAGTCATAGTCTAGTCATAGTCTAGTCATAGTCTAGTCATAGTCTAGTCATAGTCTAGTCATAGTCTAGTCATAGTCTAGTCATAGTCTAGTCATAGTCTAGTCATAGTCTAGTCATAGTCTAGTCATAGTCTAGTCATAGTCTAGTCATAGTCTAGTCATAGTCTAGTCATAGTCTAGTCATAGTCATCATAGTCTAGTCATAGTCTAGTCATAGTCTAGTCATAGTCTAGTCATAGTCTAGTCATAGTCTAGTCATAGTCTAGTCATAGTCTAGTCATAGTCTAGTCATAGTCTAGTCATAGTCTAGTCGTAGTCTAGTCATAGTCTAGTCATAGTCTAGTCATAGTCTAGTCATAGTCTAGTCATAGTCTAGTCATAGTCTAGTCATGTCTAGTCATAGTCTAGTCATAGTCTAGTCCATAGTCCTAGTCATAGTCTAGTCATAGTCTAGTCATAGTCTAGTCATAGTCTAGTCATAGTCTAGTCATAGTCTAGTCATAGTCTAGTCATAGTCTAGTCATAGTCCTAGTCATAGTCTAGTCATAGTCCTAGTCATAGTCTAGTCATAGTCTAGTCCATAGTCTAGTCATGTCCCTAGTCATAGTCTAGTCTAGTCTAGTCATAGTCTAGTCATAGTCCTAGTCTAGTCTAGTCATAGTCTAGTCATAGTCTAGTCATAGTCTAGTCATAGTCTAGTCAAGTCTAGTCATAGTCTAGTCATAGTCTAGTCATAGTCTAGTCATAGTCTAGTCATAGTTAGTCATAGTCTAGTCATAGTCTAGTCATAGTCTAGTCATCCAAAAACCATGTTTATCGAAAATATTATTAAAAGATTTCTTCCTAAAACTAAAACAATATATAAAGCCACATACACGTTTCCATTTATTAATTAACCGTTAGTATATTAATTATCTCTTTGTCTGTTGCTATATCTTTTTGTTAACATAAGACATACGCATACTATTGTTTTATAAAAAAAGTCATATGAAATTAATATTAATCATACGTAACGATGTCTTTTATAAGCAAGTGCGTTTCATGTGAATAAACATTATATCTGTAAAATACTAGCATAACAAATACATTAACATCAATCTACACACTTTCAGATACATATACAAACATAGGCAATTATGCCTATTTAATACATACTTATGTACACATGTTTGTAAGTATATAGTTAGATAAACAATATTCTTATATAATTTAAACCCGTATTGTTCTTTTTTCAACATGGCAGTCGTTTTGTAATCAATAATAAAATTCTATGATTTTCTATTTGCGCAACACTTTCTTTATTCCAATGAAACACATAGGATTTTCGGTTTTTCCTACAACATTGAGCTGTTAAAAGGAATTTGTCATTATGAAACAAACAGTTGCCATTTTTTGCGTATCTCAACAACTCAAAATACAAAATAAAAGAAAAGACATACGAATGAAAATCTATTGATGATTATTGTTTTTTTTACGTATTGTATGTTATATATTTTACACAGACTTTATGAATGGGTTCTGATTAAATGCGACACAATGCCAGATGCGCTTTAACCCCTCGGCTAGAGTGCAAAAGAAAATCAGAAAAAGAAAATTAAAAAAAGAGGTTCAAATCTCTGTAGGACTTAAAAAGAAAACAAAAGATGTTGCTTATTGTTTTGCCATATACACAGATACTAGTGTGATCGACTCGATTTTCCAACCGGTTTTAAAACCGGTTTTTTCTGCTTTACCAATGTCGGTTTTTTCTTAATGTTGATTTTTCGAATATCGAATAACCCGGTTTTTTCACTTTTTAAAACCCGGTTTCGAATACTTTTATTTGCTTTGTATTCAAAGATTATTTAAATGAAATTTTTAAGTAAATAATAATACAGCCCGTCTAAATTTTAAAAATATTCGAGTCGAGGAACTAGAGTATATTTTTCTACAGATCTTTGTAAAATGGATAACTGTTTGATAAAATTTAGCAATCTTAAGATTATATTCCAATTACAATAATTAATTTTCGGCTGAAATTTTATGGAAGTGTTGGAATGCCTATGCAAATTTCCTAAACAGGGCTTTTAAAATAAGCTAGGATTACATAGTACCTTATGTTTAACAGAAGTGTCCCACTTTTTTCCTAATTTTTTCATATAAAATAAATAATGTAAATCAGACGACTAGATCTAAAGTTATAATCTTTTAAACTGTTAAAAATCATTTCGGGCCATGTTTTATTAATCAAATTTAAAAATAAACATTAAGTTTTTCAAATTAAAATATATTTTTTTTAATTGTAATGAAAAACCGGTTAACCGGTTTTTTCTGAATTTGAAAAATATCAACCGGTTTTTTTAAATGTCAACTATTCGAACTATTCGAAAACCGGTTTTTGGAAAATGTCGAATAATCGATCACCCTAACAGATACCCAGACAAGGGATTGAAGGAAGTTCTTAAAATATTTTCTGTTTTAAACACGTCTGCTTGTGTGTGTGTAGCTAAATTTGACCTTTTTTTCTGATTTTTAGAAAATGTTAACAGGATTGAAAGTTTAAAATTGATGGGTATTGGGTTTGTACAGTCTGTTTAGAAAGGTTAAAATTAAATTATGGGTAAGTGGGTTATAAACTCAAGGGTATTTTCTTAAGGGCATCTCAAAAAGGTTATATAGAATTAAGTGTTAGATAGAAATTAAAGAATTTCACTTTGATTTGTTGCTAAAAGCAATTGTGTACAATTAGTTTGTTTTCAAAAATTAAAAATATATTCGATGACTTAAGAAAGTAAGGTAAGAAACAAAACCATGAACATTTTCCAAACTCAAAAATTTTACAAATTTTCAGAATATTTGTTCATAATATTAATTTTACTAACTCATCCAAACTCTATATAAAGTAAGAGTAACTTATGATGAATTAAATAAAATACTAAATGTTTGATAAGAATTTTGAAGAAAAACTATTTTACAAAATTACCAAAAAACGTCAATAAAAATAACAATAGTGTAGAAAAGATTTAATATTTATCTAACGCTTAAATTTTATGGCATGTATTCTTGTAAAAATCTGCATGTCTTCTGGTAGCATCCTTACCAGTAAAGTTATTTTATTTTTGTACTTTAGCAAACTAACCAAAAATAAGTTCAATAACTTTTTTTACTACCATCATTACAAAAGAAACTACTATTATTACTTGTTTTGCTAGAGCAACTACCGCTATAAGGAGGTGCTGCATTTATTATGCAAAACTGATGATTTTTTAAAGAAAAAATTCACTTCCATTTTATTACCTTCTCACTTTTAAAGTCAGACAAAAAACATTTTATGGCGGTATTTGGTTAAATAGAAAGTTTTGTATGATGTAAATATTTTTCGAAATAAATTTAGTGGGAAAACAAATATTGTTTCCGTAAAAAGAGTAATTTAAACAGGTAATAACAATGATTTTTCCAACACCTGATATCATATACTTTTCGGAGAATATGGCGTGAGCTAAACTAAAGTTTACAGTTTAATTTAGTCTATAGACTAGTCTATAGTCTAGTCTATAGTCTAGTCCTCTAGTCTAGTCTATAGTCTAGTCTAGAGTCTAGTCTAATAGTCTAGTCTATAGTCTAGTCTATAGTCTAGTCTATAGTCTAGTCTATAGTCTAGTCAATAGTGCTTAGTCTATAGTCTAGTCTATAGTCTAGTCGATAGTTCTAGTCTAATAGTCTAGTCTATAGTCTAGTTCTATAGTCTAGTCTATAGTCCTAGTTCCGATAGTCTATAGTCTAGTA
The DNA here is from genome assembly GCF_015586225.1 of Lucilia sericata. Classification (NCBI taxonomy): domain Eukaryota; kingdom Metazoa; phylum Arthropoda; class Insecta; order Diptera; family Calliphoridae; genus Lucilia; species Lucilia sericata. The sequence continues at coordinate 177,258 of NW_023994259.1, forward strand.
TGAGTCCGAGTCTAATAGTCTAGTCTATAGTCTAGTCTATAGTCAGTCTATAGTGCCTAGTCTATTCTAGTCTATAGTCTATCTATCGTCTAGTCTATAGTCTAGTCTATAGTCTAGTCTATAGTCTAGTCTATAGTCTAGTCTATAGTGCTAGTCTATAGTCTAGTCTTAGTCTAGTCTATATCCCTAGTCTATAGTCTAGTCTATAGTCTAGTCTATATCTAGTCTATAGTCTAGGCTATGTATAGTCTATAGTCTAAGTCTATAGTCCCTATCTAATCGTCTCGTTCTATAGCTATATATAGTCTAGTCTATAGTCTAGTCTATAGTCTAGTCTATAGTCTAGTCTATAGTCTAGTCTATAGTCTAGTCTATAGTCTAGTCTATAGTCTAGTCTATAGTCTAGTCTATAGTCTAGTCTATAGTCTAGTCTATAGTCTAGTCTATAGTCTAGTATATAGTCTAGTCTATAGTCTAGTCTATAGTCTAGTCTATAGTCTAGTCTATAGTCTAGTCTATAGTCTAGTCTATAGTCTAGTCTATAGTCTAGTCTATAGTCTAGTCTATAGTCTAGTCTATAGTCTAGTCTATAGTCTAGTCTCTAGTCTAGTCTATAGTCTAGTCTATAGTCTAGTCTATAGTCTAGTCTATAGTCTAGTCTATAGTCTAGTCTATAGTCTAGTCTATAGTCTAGTCTATAGTCTTGTCAATAGTCTAGTCTATAGTCTAGTCTATAGTCTAGTCTATAGTCTAGTCTATAGTCTAGTCTATAGTCTAGTCTATAGTCTAGTCTATAGTCTAGTCTATAGTCTAGTCTATAGTCTAGTCTATAGTCTAGTCTATAGTCTAGTCTATAGTCTAGTCTATAGTCTAGTCTATAGTCTAGTCTATAGTCTAGTCTATAGTCTAGTCTATAGTCTAGTCTATAGTCTAGTCTATAGTCTAGTCTATAGTCTAGTCTATAGTCTAGTCTATAGTCTAGTCTATAGTCTAGTCTATAGTCTAGTCTATAGTCTAGTCTATAGTCTAGTCTATAGTCTAGTCTATAGTCTAGTCTATAGTCTAGTCTATAGTCTAGTCTATAGTCTAGTCTATAGTCTAGTCTATAGTCTAGTCTATAGTCTAGTCTATAGTCTAGTCTATAGTCTAGTCTATAGTCTAGTCTATAGTCTAGTCTATAGTCTAGTCTATAGTCTAGTCTATAGTCTAGTCTATAGTCTAGTCTATAGTCTAGTCTATAGTCTAGTCTATAGTCTAGTCTATAGTCTAGTCTATAGTCTAGTCTATAGTCTAGTCTATAGTCTAGTCTATAGTCTAGTCTATAGTCTAGTCTATAGTCTAGTCTATAGTCTAGTCTATAGTCTAGTATATAGTCTAGTCTATAGTCTAGTCTATAGTCTAGTCTATAGTCTAGTCTATAGTCTAGTCTATAGTCTAGTCTATAGTCTAGTCTATAGTCTAGTCTATAGTCTAGTCTATAGTCTAGTCTATAGTCTAGTCTATAGTCTAGTCTCTAGTCTAGTCTATAGTCTAGTCTCTAGTCTAGTCTATAGTCTAGTCTATAGTCTAGTCTATAGTCTAGTCTATAGTCTAGTCTATAGTCTAGTCTATAGTCTAGTCTATAGTCTTGTCATATAGTCATAGTCTCTATAGTCTAGTCTATAGTCTAGTCTATAGTCTAGTCTATAGTCTAGTCTATAGTCTAGTCTATAGTCTAGTCTATAGTCTAGTCTATAGTCTAGTCTATAGTCTAGTCTATAGTCTAGTCTATAGTCTAGTCTATAGTCTAGTCTATAGTCTAGTCTATAGTCTAGTCTATAGTCTAGTCTATAGTCTAGTCTATAGTCTAGTCTATATAGTCTATGTCTAGTCTATAGTCTAGTCTATAGTCTAGTCTATAGTCTAGTCTATAGTCTAGTCTATAGTCTAGTCTATAGTCTAGTCTATAGTCTAGTCTATAGTCTAGTATATAGTCTAGTCTATAGTCTAGTCTATAGTCTAGTCTATAGTCTAGTCTATAGTCTAGTCTATAGTCTAGTCTATAGTCTAGTCTATAGTCTAGTCTATAGTCTAGTCTATAGTCTAGTCTATAGTCTAGTCTATAGTCTAGTCTATAGTCTAGTCTATAGTCTAGTCTATAGTCTAGTCTATAGTCTAGTCTATAGTCTAGTCTATAGTCTAGTCTATAGTCTAGTCTATAGTCTAGTCTATAGTCTAGTCTATAGTCTAGTCTATCTATAGTCTAGTCTATAGTCTAGTCTATAGTCTAGTCTATAGTCTAGTCTATAGTCTAGTCTATAGTCTAGTCTATAGTCTAGTCTATAGTCTAGTCTATAGTCTAGTCTATAGTCTAGTCTATAGTCTAGTCTATAGTCTAGTCTATAGTCTAGTCTATAGTCTAGTCTATAGTCTAGTCTATAGTCTAGTCTATAGTCTAGTCTATAGTCTAGTCTATAGTCTAGTCTATAGTCTAGTCTATAGTCTAGTCTATAGTCTAGTCTATAGTCTAGTCTATAGTCTAGTCTATAGTCTAGTCTATAGTCTAGTCTATAGTCTAGTCTATAGTCTAGTCTATAGTCTAGTCTATAGTCTAGTCTATAGTCTAGTCTATAGTCTAGTCTATAGTCTAGTCTATAGTCTAGTCTATAGTCTAGTTTATGGTCTAGTCTATAATCTAGTCTATAGTCTAGTCTATAGTCTAGTCTATAGTCTAGTCTATAGTCTAGTCTATAGTCTAGTCTATAGTCTAGTCTATAGTCTAGTCTATAGTCTAGTCTATAGTCTAGTCTATAGTCTAGTCTATAGTCTAGTCTATAGTCTAGTCTATAGTCTAGTCTATAGTCTAGTCTATAGTCTAGTCTATAGTCTAGTCTATAGTCTAGTTTATGGTCTAGTCTATAATCTAGTCTATAGTCTAGTCTATAGTCTAGTCTATAGTCTAGTCTATAGTCTAGTCTATAGTCTAGTCTATAGTCTAGTCTATAGTCTAGTCTATAGTCTAGTCTATAGTCTAGTCTATAGTCTAGTCTATAGTCTAGTCTATAGTCTAGTCTATAGTCTAGTTTATGGTCTAGTCTATAGTCTAGTTTATGGTCTAGTCTATAGTCTAGTCTATAGTCTAGTCTATAGTCTAGTCTATAGTCTAGTCTATAGTCTAGTCTATAGTCTAGTCTATAGTCTAGTCTATAGTCTAGTCTATAGTCTAGTCTATAGTCTAGTCTATAGTCTAGTCTATAGTCTAGTCTATAGTCTAGTCTATAGTCTAGTCTATAGTCTAGTCTATAGTCTAGTCTATAGTCTAGTCTATAGTCTAGTCTATAGTCTAGTCTATAGTCTAGTCTATAGTCTAGTCTATAGTCTAGTCTATAGTCTAGTCTATAGTCTAGTCTATAGTCTAGTCTATAGTCTAGTCTATAGTCTAGTCTATAGTCTAGTCTATAGTCTAGTCTATAGTCTAGTCTATAGTCTAGTCTATAGTCTAGTCTATAGTCTAGTCTATAGTCTAGTCTATAGTCTAGTCTATAGTCTAGTCTATAGTCTAGTCTATAGTCTAGTCTATAGTCTAGTCTATAGTCTAGTCTATAGTCTAGTCTATAGTCTAGTCTATAGTCTAGTCTATAGTCTAGTCTATAGTCTAGTCTATAGTCTAGTCTATAGTCTAGTCTATAGTCTAGTCTATAGTCTAGTCTATAGTCTAGTCTATAGTCTAGTCTATAGTCTAGTCTATAGTCTAGTCTATAGTCTAGTCTATAGTCTAGTCTATAGTCTAGTCTATAGTCTAGTCTATAGTCTAGTCTATAGTCTAGTCTAGTCTAGTCTATAGTCTAGTCTAGTCTAGTCTATAGTTTAGTCTATAGTCTAGTCTATAGTCTATAGTCTAGTCTATAGTCTAGTCTATATTCTAGTCTAGTCTAGTGACTGTCTAGTGTCTTCACATTAAATATTTTTTAAATCGCAGATGTAGGGTTCCTATGATCGGATAATGTTGCAAATATTTTCATTATACCCTACACCACTTTAGTGGGGAGGGTATATTGGATTTGTGCTGATGTTTGTAACATACAAAAATATTCGTCCTAGACCCACCTTAAAGTATACCAATCGGCTTAGAATCGTTTTCTGAGTCGATTAAGCTATGTCCGTCCGTCCGTCTGGCTGGCTGGCTGTCCATGTAAACCTTGTGCGCAAGGTACAGATCGCAATTTTCAAGATAATTGGATGAAATTTGGCACGCACGTTTTATTTGACCTAAGGACGAAGCCTATGGTTAAAATCGGTCCATTATTTCACCTAGCCCCCATACAACAGAACCCCCCGAAAAGGGCTTCTGAGCTCATAATTATGGTAAATATACAGATATATCGATAAAATACGGCACAACTAAGTTTTATAGAAGTCTTGATGACCCTGCCAAATTTCATAAAGATCGGGCCACATTTGACCCTAGCTCCCATACAAAGTCCCCTTCAGAAAATTACTTGAATGTCTCAAATTAGCTTATAAACACACATATCGCGATGAAATTCAGCACAATAAAATATTATGTCAATATAAATATATTCACAAAATTTTATCGGGCTTGGTCCATATTTGCCAATAGCCCCCATATAAAGCCTCTTTCAGAAAATTAGTTTTTCATCCATAAATTGCTTAAATGTATCGGAACAAGGGAATATTGAAGATAAATGCTTTATTATGAAAAATAAATCACATTTAATATTCATAACTGGTGTAGGGTATCATATGGTCGGCCACGCCCGACTATAATTTCTTACTTGTTTTTTTCCTGTCATCTTCTCTATTGTTGATGCTATTTCAAAACATGTTGGCAATGCAGACAGACAATGAGGTCTGAATTTTGTTAACTGTAACTAAACTGCAAACCCGTATAGACAAGATAGACTCGTAAAAATGAATGTTCATGAGCCATTTGTATACGAAATTATGTGGGAGGGAATTTATTTTATTTAGAATACAGTTGGTATGAATTTGGTTGTTAAGATAATGATGGTGTAGATTTTTTTGACTTTTGTTGTTGATGTTGTAATTTTTTCTCTAATTTTAAGGATTTACTGAAGATTATTTAAATTTTTTTGTTAAATAACCATTTATATGAGCTTTAAAGTGATGTATGTAGTTTAAAATAGATATTTTCTTATTTATTTTTCAATTTAAAGCAGATGAGTCTTATCTAGTTAATATTGTCTCAAAATGCCTAAAGTGTTGGTATAAATATAAATTCA
>NW_023994259.1:187500-317500 GCF_015586225.1 Lucilia sericata
CAGGTACATCAACTATAAGTATTAGTGATCCAACCAAAAAGAAAATTAACTAAATAATCAATGCCGAATCTTATATATCCTTCACCATGGTGTTAAATATAAGAATTTTTTAATTTCTTATTTAAATTTTCCAAAAAATAGCATTTTGTTCATAAATGCTTTCCCATCCCTGTGACAAAACTAAAATAAATTCAAACCAACAGACATAAATACTAGACGTTGTTGTTTCCAAAGGTTTACTGTTTGTTATAAACAAGCAAACACAACTTACTCACATAGAATCACAATCTGAACGGTAATGTCCATAGACGTTATGACACACTAAATTGAGTCAAAATGTCATGGACGTTATGACAATGTGTCACAATGTCCATGAGCAATGGGACATAAAGTCCATGGATTTCAAAGAGTCCATTTATCAAAAAAAGGCTTAATTTAGCGAAGCCGGTGTCGGAAATACCCCAGAGTTGAAAACCTCTGCTCCCGGCCGAAGGCCGTCTATCCAGGATACTTTTTAATAGGAGTCCAAAATGTAACATATACCAAATTTAGGAGCAATTTTTTTCGGGATAAGAGTCCCTTTCTTAAATTTTAAATAAATTTTCCAATACATTTCTGTAAAAAAGGGACATAATGTCCATAGACATTATATCGCTTTATAGTGTGTCATAAGGTCTATGGATATTATGTCACTGAATATTATGACACGCCACCATCTGAACGCTATTGCTTTTTTACGAAATTTCAGAGGTTGTCTCGGATTTTTGCTCATATCTTCATTATTATTAGACCAATTTTTCTGATTTTAATAGGAACTCCTCGAAAGCGTATCAGAAAGTATTATTGAAGATTTAGATCCTACATATATCTGGGGTCTGCAGAAAATTGATTTAAACAGAGAGATAGACAGACAGACAGACAGACAGACAGACAGACAGACAGACAGACAGACAGACAGGCAGACAGACAGACAGACAGACAGACAGACAGACAGACAGACAGACAGACAGACAGACAGACAGACAGACAGACAGACAGACAGACAGACAGACAGACAGACAGACAGACAGACAGACGACAGACAGACAGACAGACAGACAGACAGACAGACAGACATACAGACAGACAGACTGACTGACAGACAGACAGACAGACAGACAGACAGACAGACAGACAGACAGATATGGCTTAAAAAAAGAGAGTTCCAGAAAAACAACAATAACTGATTGCAGACTTTAAAAATCTTTCGCTGACTTGCAGCTAAAAACTCTTTATGTAAACAGGTCAATGCAACTAACACAGTTTATTCTCAAGTCGACTTGGGCGGTTATCGTTTCTAACCAGAAATCTTAAAACGTGAGCTAAGAAAAAGAGGGTAAAAAATTGATTACTATTGACAAATTGCGAATGGCAACGAAAAATCGCAGAAATGGTTGTTAAGATAAACAGGGAAAAAACGACAGAAAACACATTCACAAAGATGTAAATATTTAATGAATACTTACAATGTTAATAAGATGTAATGAAATGGAATCGTAATGAAAGTCAGAATCCTGAAGGGGAAACGACAAACGATTCTTCAGATTTATAATTGCATGAACAAAAAGGTTTTCTTCTTTTTTGTTTGTTTTTGCTTTCATTTCTGTATAACTCACGTTGTAATAAAACTGTGATGTGCGAGTGACATTTAATTTAATTAACTTGATTGTTATTGGATTTATTGCGTATTTTGCCATTGTTTAAGATCGGTAAATTTTATGTGTAAGAAATGAAAAAAAAATCTTTTAATTTTGTTTTTGTTTAAAAAATAGTTATTCAATTTGAATTATGGATCTAAATGGAAATATTGGAAGGGTATGGTAATAAGAATTTTGGGGAATTTTAGAGATAAATATCTTTTTATAAATGCCATAAAAATTTTTTCTTTAGATTTATTCTTAACATTTTATTTAATTAATTAACTACAATATATGTACACATTTCAAAGAAACTTATTATTCACTTCATTTTAAAATTTTTTACATTTTCTGTATTAGTTTTGTAAAAAACGCATTTTATTTTAAATGAAAATCATGTACAGACAATATTTTACAAACGCACATTCACATACTTGAGCAGACTAAAACATCTGCTCATAAAAATGTTAAAAAATCCTGCAGTCCTGGGTGACTGTACCTAACTGAAATAGTTGGTTCACCTTAAGCTATTTAATAATACTAAAGTGGAGTTGGGAAGTGGAGTATAACCAACTTACTTTTCTCTTAAGAATGCGCAACTGATCAAAGCCCCATAAGTAATCAAGAAGATATTTTGAAAAAATACTCTTTTAAAAAGGTAATCAAAGTATCTTTTTAAAACAGCACAAATATACCTTGAGCCGAATAAAATAAATACAAGTATATTCATGCATATACTTGCATGAACATGTTTAAACATTCCCATGTGTGCGTTAGTAAGTGAATATGTATGTGGAAAACATGTGTAAGACTTTAAGTAACTATAGTTACCTACTCAACACATCCGGTTTATATATATTGAGAGTACAATTTAAAAAAAAAGCAAAAAGTGATAATAATAAAAAACACAACAGGAAAATGTTACCGGATTCGTAGCAGTTTTTATAGTTAAACAAATGTTACAGTTTCTTAAATAGGACTAGAGCTGTAGCCGATTTTAAGAAAGGAAATGTTTATTATTTAATTCTTGTTGACCTGAGTTATGGCCAACATGAACCTCTGGAACATACATGTATATACATATGTATGTATGTATCGATTGTAAAATATCTATGATAAATTCTTTGAAATAATAACTTTACATTAACAATTATTACATCCTTAACATTTCTTATTTGTAATATCTACAATTTCATTATACCCTACACCACCTTAGTGGGGAGGGTATATTGGGTTTGTGCTGATGTTTGTAACGTAGAATAATATTGGTCCTATACCCACCTTAAAAGTATACTAATCGGCTTAGAATCATTTTCTGAGTCGATTTCATTATACCCTACACCACTTTAGTGGGGAGGGTATATTGGGTTTGTGCTGATGTTTGTAACGTAGAATAATATTGGTCCTATACCCACCTTAAAGTATACTAATCGGCTTAGAATCATTTTCTGAGTCGATTTAGCTATGTCCGTCCGTCCGTTCGTCCGTCTGTCTGTCTGTCTGTCTGTCTGTCTGTCTGTCTGTCTGTCTGTCTGTCCGTCCATGTAAACCTTGTAATCAAACTACAGGTCGCAATTTTGAAGATAATTCAATGAAATTTGGCACACGATATTCTATGGTACCAGAGACGAAGTCTATTGAAAATGGTTAACATCGGTCCATTATCTCACCTAGTCCCCATAAAACTGAACCGGACTAATAGGGCTTTTAAGTTCATAATTATGTTTAATATACTCGTATCTCGACAAAAAGCTGCAAAATCAAGTTCTATACTAGCCTTGATGACCCTCATGAATTTTTTAATTATAGGCTCTCATTTGACTATAGCCACTATTCAAAGCCCCCTTCAAAATTCGGCTTAAATGTCCACAATTTTATTCAACAATAAATGGCTTAAGTATATCTGAGACAACGTACAATTCAACTTAAATGCTTTATTATGAAAACTAAATCACATTTTTCTTGTAACAGCTGTAGGGTATTACATGGTCGGCCTCGCCCGACTATAATTTCTTATTTGTTTTAATACTAATAGTACTAATAAACTCTGAATACTTATAGATGTCTTAGCGATCTAAGTTTCTCTGTCTATCCATCTGTATGTTTGTTAAGAACAATTTTCTTGGGATACAAATTTTTGATCATATTATAAGATTTAGCTACACCCAGTTTGCCACCCTAAAAGTAATATAAATAAAAAACTCACTTAAACCATTTTAAAGATTATAACTGTAATAGTTTTCCAGAAATACAGTTTGTTACATATGAGAGATGCCACGCAAATTATTGTAAGTTCGCTAATTTTTTCCGAATATTAATTAAGACTTTAATTTAATCTATGAAAAAATTTCATCTAATAGTTTTCCATATGGGAAGTGCCAAGCCTGAAAGTTCACCCGTTATTCTCTACATTTTCACATGAATGTCAATATTCTTCATGCATAATTTGAAGATTCTAGCTCTAATAGTTTCTCAGATATAAGAATTTTTCTATTCAATTTATATGGAGGCTCCAAGACCCCGCCCCGCTGATAAAAGTCCGCCCTTTTTTCTTCAAAATGTTTAGATGAATATTAAAGTTTTTCGTGCAAATTTTGAAGAATTTAGTTCTATGGATGTTAAATTTTAAGATTCTAACTGTAATAGTTTTCAAGATTAAAGACTTTTTGCATTAATTTATATATGTGGTGCCACGCCCCCTGCTGCTGGTCCGCCCACTTTTTATCCTAAATAATAATATTGACACTAAAGTGGCTCTAATAAAATTTGAGGATTCTAACTGTTATATTATCTAAGACATACTGATTAAATATTTCGCCCATCGGTTCAGCAGATGCATGCATACAAACACAGATTCATTTTTATACCCTACAACCACTATAGTGGGGAGGGTATTATGCGTTTGTGCTGATGTATGTAACACACAAAATATTAGTCCTACACCTACCTTATAGTATACCGATCGATTCAGAATTACTTTCTAACTCGACAAAGATATGTCCGTCCGGCTGGCTGATTGTCCATGTAGACCTTGGGCGCAAACTACAGGCCATAGTGTTCAAGATATTTTGATAAAACTTGGACCATACGAGCATTTCGACACAAGGACGATGCCTATTTAAAATGGTTGAAATCGGTCCATTATTTCTTATAGCCCCCATACAACCTGACCTTCCGATTTGGGGGTTTTCAACACTTAACTACGTCAAATATACTACTATCTCTCCAAATGCCGATTTTTATAATGATCGGCCGTCTTTGAAACTAAAATCTATATACAAAACTTTATGAGGAATGGTCCATAATTGATGTAACCCCCCAAATAAGATCCCATTCAGAAAATTACTTTAACGTTCACTAAACGGCTTAAAAATCAACATAAACTAGTTTTGTATGAATGATCGATCATAATTGTAAAGTTAGAGTGGAAAAGTTTGATCTTAAAAAAAAAAAAAATAAAATTTGAATTACAACACTTTCGTAATAAATTTCTGATTTATACAAGAGATTAAGCGAATATATGAGTGTTAATATTGAAACGAAATTGAAAGAAAAGGCACGTATATAAAATCTAAAATTTATTGTAAATGATAACGACTTGTTTGTACGAAAGTATTTTTGTTATTTCTTCAAACTTTTCCTTTTTCCTATTATACGATACATGTTTTTCCTACCATTTCCTTTAAGCAGAGAGGTAAACCTCCCCTTTTTTCACAAATGATTTAAAATAAATTTAAATTTGTATTATTTTTATAGCAGAAGTTAAGATGAAAGTAAATTAAAGTATCATTTTCTGCTTTTTTATATTTATATTTTCATACATTACTTTCATATACTTCAAGTGTCAAAAACAGCTGCTATTCTTCGGGTATTTATTTCGTTATGGCTTCAGAAGTGTAACAAAAAACAAGAAAAACTGTCACAATTATTGTTATTTACCTACAATTTGTTTTTGTCATAAAAGAACAGATGTTGTAATATGTTTCTGTTAAAAAATGTTTTAAAAACGATGTGAATATGTTTTATACTTTTAAAGGTGAGAAGGTGTAAATTTAAATTGTTTCTTTGATTTTTATAAAATATAAATGTCTGGCTTAAAATGTCAGAGATGATAAATAAATGTTCTTTAAACTTATGTAAATACTACTATTTTTCAAGATATTTCTGTTGGTTTTAAGTGTTTTTTTTACTTATTAAAGAATGCTTTATTACCACTATTTGATTTTTTGAATAAATAATATTTTTATAATTATTATTCCAAATAAATTATTACTTTTTTAAATGCTTTTTTGCTAAACTAAACGAAAATACGCTTTAATTTTAAACAGAATGTATTGAAAGTTTGTTCACAAAGTATCGGTAATCATACTATTTCCTTCCCGCTATTTTTCAACCATTTACTTTTTAAATTGCAAATAAAACACAGCAACAAAAACAACAATAAAACATTTATACATTTCTATAATATATATAATTTTCCATAAAAATTCACGACAAAAAACCTTAAGGGCTCGTAGGAAAAAACTGATATAAATTGAAATAAAAAATCTTTAATGAGGTGCAATATTGTCTCATTTGTGCGAAAACAAAATTTCATTTTAATAGCTTCACTTAAACTATATTTTTTTGCTGCAATTTCAATTTATTGTACTTGCTTTTGGCGTAAAATTAAAACATATGGTGTGGAGAAGTGTTAAATGGTCAGTGTTTTAAAAAATTAATATATAAAATTATAGTTATGTAAATTTTATTATGTAGTTTAAAAATGTTTATAAATATGTAATTATTCCAACAATTTATAAAAGTACACATAAGTTTAATGAAAATAACACTTTAATTTGTATATCAATATTATCAATAAATAATACATATCAAATAATTAAATACTGATACGTAACTTATTATGTAATATGTAAAATATTAATCATACTCACTGTTGGCTATCAAGGTGGTTCTTAATAATGTAAGTAATTTTAAATTTGTCAACAACGAAAATTTTCTAAAAAAAAATAAGTTATTCTGAATCAGTAAGTACTGACAACTTTTCTTTAGAAAAAGTTGCTCAGTTTCTGAAAACTTTCTATAGAAAACGTCGCTCAGTAACTGACAACTTTTCCATGGAAAAGTTGTTCAGTTACTGACACTTTCTATAGAAAATGTTTTTCAGTTACTGACAACTTTTCTATCGAAAAAGTTGCTCAGTTACTGACCACTTTTCTTTAGAAAAAGTTTTCAGTTACTGGCAACTTTTCTATAGAAAAAGTTGTTTAGTTACTGACAACTTTTCTTTAGAAAAAGTTGTTCAGTTACTGACAACTTTATATAGAAAAAGTTGCGCAGTTAGTGACTACTTTTCTATAGAAAAAGTTGCTCAGTTACTGACTACTTTTCTATAGAAAAAGTTGCTGAGTTACTGACATCTTTTCTATAAGAAAAGTTGCTCAGTTACTGACAACTTTTCTATAGAAAAAGTTGCTCAGTTACTGACAACTTTTCTATAGAAAAAGTTGCTCAGTTACTGATAACTTTTCTATAGAACAAGTTGCTCAGTTACTCACAATTTTTCTATAGAAAAAGTTGCTCAGTTACTGACAACTATTCTATAGAAAAGTTGCTCAGTTACTGATAACTTTCTAGAGAAAAAGTTGCTCAGTTACTGACAACTTTTCTATAGAACAAGTTGCTCAGTTACCCACAATTTTTCTATAGAAAAAGTTGCTCAGTTACTGACAACTTTTCTATAGAAAAAATTTGCTCAGTTACTGACAACTTTCCTATAGGGAGTGTTGCTCTGTTACTGACAACTTCTGTTCAGTTTTTGGCAACTTTTCCGATAACTTTTATACAGAAAAGGGTGTCCAGTTTCTGATAATGTTTATATAGAAAAAATGTTTTAAAACTTTTTTTGCTTTTGATATGATAACAATTTTGTGATATTTCATCTTTCTTAACATGAACATACCCGCTATTATTTAAGTACCAAATAAAATAAAATATTTACGATTTATTTCTTTTTTCCTTTAAAAAGTCATTCATTGCACATGGAAGTAATCGATTTAACATTTGTTGCTTCTTTTACACATCTTTCAAGTGGAAAAAACTTGAAACCAAATAAATCAATCATGGCAATACGTAAATATTTTCAATACAAGAAAATTTCCCTTTATTACATTAATTGATTTACACTTATGTGTTCGTTTGTATAAGTTTTTCTAGTATTTTTGTTTCAATTATTTTTGCATTAAACATTTAAAACAATTAATGCAATTTAACCGAATGAAAATGTTTGTAAAATTGTATCTACTGATGAATAAATATCTGCGTGTTATAGTCGTAAATATTTAATATTATTTTTTGTCTACATATTTTCCCTTTATATACGATATCGTTTGTCATGTACTGATATCACTCAAACATGTGTTGATGTTATTTTTGTGGTCAAAGTTATGTGTCTGTTAACACTATAAAAGCCAAGTCATAGTAGAAAAGTAAGAAATTACCTATAAAATAGGGTAGAGTTTTTAGTTACAGTTGACTTAAAGTTAGGGTATTCTAACTGTCACTGTTTAGTTGAAGTTTTATGTTTAATATTTTATAAGCTTATTGGCATTTGTAGTGTTAAGAGTAATATTTTCTCCATATAAATTATTTACGTGTTAAATGTTTATTCAATATTAATACATCATAATGATTGTAGTCATCATTATTATGGCATTCATATGTAAGGCTTTAAAAAGCAATTTCTGTAAATAATTTAACATGGATTTTTTTTATTTATCATGTCATGTCAATATATGGCAGAACACTATTACACTAGCATTACACATATACATACACACACATACCTACAAATTAAATAAATGATTGTGGTTTTTTATATGCATTTAGCGGTTAAACGTCATTAAACTGGTACATAACGCTAAAGGAAAGTGATGAAAAATTAAATTGAAAAATAAAATTGAACTAATATTAAAAAACACTTTTCAATCTATCACCTTTATCCTTGAAAATATGGATGATATTGTAACAAATCAAATATTACTAAGTGTTAAACATATACAATATGTAGTAAATTTGCTAGAAAATCTTATTTGAGAATAAGCCTGCACGACTTAATATGTTTGCAAGGAAAAATTAAACCATCAATCATCTAAAAGTGATTTTTTTGAATAGTCTCTTAAGGGCTATAAAAGGTTAACAAAGCTTTAAAATATAAATTAATCTTCTTTTAAAATTTATTACAAAACAGAGGTAGTATATTACACAAGCGGTTTACAGGAGGATAAAAATAAAAATTTAACTTTTTGAAGGTATAGTTGAGGAGATTCGAAATTCTTTAATAAATAAACAAAACGTCATTTATAATGACGTATGCGTAACGTATACTAACGTAGAAAAAGTTAATCTGTTTCCATATAAAATGCTGCTCATATATGTACGTACTTACAACTTTCTGTAGACAACTTTTCTATAGAAAAAACTTGTCAGAATCTGACAAATTTCTTATAGGAAAAGTTTGTCAGAATCGGTCAACTTTTCTATAAGCAAAGTTTGTCAGAATCTGACAACTTATCTATAGGAAAGTCTGTCAGAATCTGACAACTCATCTATAGTAAAAGTTTGTCAGAATCTGACAACTTTTCTATTGCAAAAGTTTTCAGAATCTGTCAACTTTTCTATTGCAAAAATTTGTCAGAATCTGACAACTTTTCTATTGCAAAAGTTTGTCAGAATCTGACAATTTTTCTATTTTTAAAAATTTATCTTAAGACATTTCTGAATCTGACAATTATTCTATAGTTTGTCAATATCTGTCAATTTTCTAATGGAAGGGTTTTACAGAATCTGTAAAAACTGTCTATAGTAAAATATTATCTCATTCTGACAACTTTTCTATAGGCAACGTTAATCAGAAACTTTTGGCTTTTCAATAGGAAAAGTTTGTCAGAATTTGACAACTTTTCTATAAGAATAGTTTGTCATCTGTAAATATGACAAATTATGCTAGAATATGACAACTTTCTTAGAAAAATCCTGCCAAAAGCTGATGACTTTCCTGTAGCAAGAGTTTGTCAGAAGCAGTAAAATTTTTTTATAGGGAAAGCTTGACTGAAGCTGATAACTTTTGTATAGAAAGCTTGTCGGAAGGTTATCTGAATCTGACAACTTTTCTGTAGGGAATGCTTGACAAAATTTGACATCGTTTTTATAGGTAAAGTTGAAACTTTTCTTAATGATTGCCTCAATTTGACAAATTTTCTATTGGAAAAGTTTATCTTAAGACATTTTCAGAATCTGAGAATTATTCTATATTTTGTCAACATCTGACAACTTTTCTATTGGAAGGATTTTATAAAATCTGATAAAACATTCTAAAGGAAAATATTATCTCATTCTGACAATTTTTCTATACGAAAAGTTAATCAGAATCTTATAACTTTTCAAAAGGAAAAGTTTATCAGAATCTTACAACTGACAAATTATGTCAGTAGATGACATAATTTGAACATGTCGGAAGCTGATGACTTTCCTGTAGCAAAAGTTTGTCAAAAACAGTAAAATTTTTTATAGGAAAAACTTGACAGAAGCTGATATATTTTTTATGGAAAGCTTTTCACAAGTTTTTCCTTGCATAACTAACTAGTAGCAAAATATTGCAAACTTTTATTTACGTTGCAACTAATATTTGACAAATATTTAAATATTTTTTTAATTTTTATACCATTCTTCCTAAGAAACAAGACTAAGCAAAACTGTTTAGCTGTTTCTACAATTAACAAGAAGAAACTTTTTGTTTTGCAAAAATAAACCTAAAGCTTACTTTGAGCGAAAATTATTTTAAAAACGAAAAACAACAAACAATTTCTTTTTTTTTATTTTAAAAATTGATTTCGGGATTTTTATTATTTTTTCAAATAAGTTAAAGAGTTTCTTATCGTGCTTTCAACCCCAATTTTTAAATAAATTCACTGTAATGTATTGATGGTGGGGAAGCTAGTTCCTATGCGCATTTCGCCGGTTGCTTAATTTCGTTTACGTATTTATATTGCAAAAGTTTACTTTACTTTTGTTTGCTTCAAAGTCTTGTTGAACTTTTCATTACAGATTATTTTATTTATATTTTTCGTTATGGATTTTCATATTTACTTACCAGAAAGTAAAAGTAAATGAATGTTAAGAGGAAAAGGAAATATTCTAACAAAAAAATTAAATCAAAAGAATCTTCTAGCTGACTGTATGCAGAAAAACTCTGTATAACGTATCAGAACAAAAAATTGTGGAGAAGAGCTTAAATTATACAAATATTGTATGAAAAGATTTCTTTGGCGAATGTCAACGGTACTTGAATGGAATATGTATTTTTTTCTTTAACAAGTGTATTTATATTTACTTACATACATACGTCGTATGCCTGGAAGTACGTATATCCGTTTCAATGTAGTTTATTTATGCAAGTCAACATTATGAGTTATTTGATGTTGAAATTATATGTTTTTCATAAAAATCTTTATTTGTTAAAATAATTTTTTTTGTCTGAAAGACTGACATACTCATACATGCTGTTTACAAGTATTCATTTATACATGATTATTAAATATTTTAAATAGTAAAACAATTTTATTTAGAAACTTATACAAACGTTGGCGACTTATTTATGAAAAACCTTGCCCATATTCTGACATTGTCTACAGAAAAACATTTTCGTTCCCAACAACTTTTCTATATTGATAATTGCTCGATAACTGGTGACTTACAATTTTTCTATAGAAAAGTTTGCTCAGTAACTGTCAACTTTTCTATAGAAAATGCAGCTCAGTTACTGACAACTTTTCTATAGAAAACGTTGCTCAGTTACTTACAACTTTTCTATAGAAAAGTTTGCTCAGTAACTGACAACTTTTCTATAGAAAAGGTTGCTCAGTAGCTGACAACTTTTCTATAGAAAAGGTTGCTCAGTAACTGACAACTTTTTTATAGAAAAGGTTGCTCAGTAACTGACAATTTTTCTATAGAAAAGGTTGCTCAGTGGCTGACAACTTTTCTATAGAAAAGGTTGCTCAGTAACTGACAACTTTTCTGTAGAAAAAGTTGTTCAGTTACTAAAAACTTTTCTGTAGAAAAATATGCTCAGTTAGAGACAACATTTCCATAGAAAAGGTTCTTCAGTAACTGACAACTTTTCTATAGAAAATGCAGCTCAGTAACTAACAACTTTCTATAGAAAATGCAGCTCAGTTACTGACAAAAATTTTTCTATAGAAAAAGTTTCTCAGATTTTGACAAATTTTCTGAAGAAAAAGTTAATTAGATAAGTTTTCTATGGAAACGTTGTTCAGATTTGGATAAGATGCTTTTGTGAACTAGTTTTCTATATTCCAGTAGTTTTAGGCTTTTTTGATATTCCTTATTACCTTATGTTCTCCTTAGTTTCAGTTTTTGGCAGGACAATACTAATAAACATCAGTTTCAAAT
The DNA here is from genome assembly GCF_015586225.1 of Lucilia sericata. Taxonomy (NCBI): domain Eukaryota; kingdom Metazoa; phylum Arthropoda; class Insecta; order Diptera; family Calliphoridae; genus Lucilia; species Lucilia sericata. Next base: position 199,650 of record NW_023994259.1, read on the forward strand.
GTATTGGGTAAAATGCTACAATAAATTTCTGTACTAAGAACTTCCATAGCCATTTTTGGCCTTGAGTGCATAATAATGTTACAATGTTGTAGCTGTTTATAAAGGTCCTCTTCTTGCAACACCAAACAATGAATACACATTTTTATACATACATATGTACACATTTTATGGTCAAATGAGCATAAAATCTTAACAACACTTTAAAATATACAAAATAATATTTAACTGTAAGGTAGAATGGTTATAATATTTTCAAAAACACACATGAACATTAATTTTAACCAGAACTGAAGCAGGAGGGGCGATTATGTGTAAATCTTATACTTACACGTAAAGAAAATTTGACTTGATTGAAATTATTGTTTTTGTACATTAGTATTTGAGGATGGACTCGCCCAATAACGAATGTGTGTATAAATTGGTTAATTATGATTCTGAATTATTTTAACGATGTAAATTAGATTAATTGTGTTTTTACTATTATTTTCCGTTAATTCAACAAAAAAAATTGTTATTTATACATATGTACAATCTACACGTTTATACAACAGTTTCAGAAATCTGTGCAATTTATCACAGACATACCTAACGCCTACTTTCATTGTAACTTGCGTTGTTGTTATGGTTGTTTTTGTACAGATAGGCTAAATTGATTTGTTTCGGTATTGTCGCTTGAACAGCCGAATTTAGCAAAAATTCTATTAAATTGAAATTATATACAAAATGCCAAAGGCATTTAAATATTTTCGTTAAATGTGTGTTAAAATGTATACATTTGTTTTGGTTTTATGATGAATGAATTATTAGCGTTGTATTGTATTAAGTCCTGTTGGCGTTTTCATGCTGTTATAACATTGCAGTAGGCTGTGACATTCTGACATTATGACAATTCAAAGGTAATTAATTATTTTAGCAGCCAACATTGTATGCTCCCAAGTAATTGTATGTATATTATATTAATTATATTTATTAGGTTTATTTAATACAATTATTGGCAAAGTTTTCAACATAAAACGCAATATCCCACCAGAAGTTATATAACGACATAATTTAATTAAATATTCATTGGATTATGTGAAAATATTATTTTTTTTGGTCTAAGTATATAATAAATATTGAAGCCAGATAAGTTACTTTTTTGTGTGGAAAATTTTTTAGAATCAAGGCAGTAACTGAGCAATTTTTTTCTATAAAAAAGATGTCAGTAACTGAGCAACTTTTGCTATAGAAAAGTTGTCAGTAACTGAGCAAATTTAGCTATAGAAAAGTTGTCAGTAACTGAACAACTTTTGCTATAGAAAAGTTGTCAGTAACTGAGCAACTTTTGCTATAGAAAAGTTGTCAGTAACTGAGCAAGTTTTGCTATAGAAAAGTTGTCAGTAACTGAGCAACCTTTCCTATAGAAAAGTTGTCAGTAACGGAGTAAACTTTTTCTATAGAAAAGTTGTCAGCAACTGAGTAAACTTTTTCTATAGAAAAGTTGTCAGCAACTGAGCAACTTTTTCTATAGAAAGGTTGTCAGTAACTGAGCAACTTTTGCTATAGAAAAGTTGTCAGTAACTGAGCAACTTTTGCTATAGAAAAGTTGTCAGTAACTGAGCAACTTTTGTTATAGAAAAGTTGTCAGTAAATGAGCAAATTTTTCTATGGAAAAGTTGTTAGTAACTGAGCAACTTTTTTCACTAACTGAGGAACTTTTTCTATAGAAAAGTTGTCAGTAACTGACCAAATTTTTCTTTAAAATAATTGTCAGTAACTGAGCAACTTTATACATAAAAAAGTTGTCAGTAACTGAGCCACTTTTTCTATAGAAAAGTTGTCAGTAACTGAGCAACTTTTTCTATAGAAAAGTTGTCAGTAAGTGAGCACCTTTTTCTATGGAAAAGTTGTCAGTCTAGAAAAGTAGTCAGTAACTGAGCAACTTTTTCTTAAGAAAAGTTGTTAGTAACAGACCAATTTATTCCACAGAAATGTTGTCAGTAACTAAGCATGTTTTTCCATAGAAAAGTTGTTAGTAACTGAGCAACTTTTTCTTTAAAATAGTTTTTCACTAACTGAGGAACTTTTTCTATAGAAAAGTTGTCAGTAACTAACCAACTTTTTCTTTAAAATAGTTGTCAGTAACTGAGCAACTTTATACATAAAAAAGTTTTCTGTAACTGAGCCACTTTTTCTATAGAAAAGATATCAGTAACTGAGCTACTTTTCTATAGAAGGTCCGTCAGTAACAGAGTAGCTTTTTCTGTAGAAAATTTATCAGTAACTGGGCAACTTTTTCTATAGAAAAGTTATCAATAACTGAGTAACTTTTTCTATAGAACAGTTTTCAGTAATTGTGTAACTTTTTCATTAGGAAAGTTGTCAGTAATTAAATAGCTTTTTTATAGAAAAATTGTCAGTAATTGAACAGCTTTTTCTATGGAAAAGTTGTCGGGAACTGAGCCACTTTTTCTATATAAAATTTATGAGTAACTGAGCAACTTTCTCTGGAGAAAAGTTGTCAGTTTCTGGGCAAATTTTAATTCTTTTAAGTTTATTTTAACAAGATTAAAATTAAAAGCCAAAGTGCTTTACGTGAATACCTGCCATGTTGGCCTATCTCACGGTGGTCTTTTTCAACCACTTGTTGAGCTTTGTGACGACTCACCACCGCAGGTGACAATTTACGTCTGTGGATGCCGGTTCAATACACGCGCACCTTTCTCAAGTACTTTAGCTCTCTAATTTCTGACCATTGCTGCCTCATTGTTTAACTTCCGAGATGTAAAATATCACTTTCCCTTACAACCACGCAGAGAGATGGCCTGATCGGTAGACTGAAGTACGAATTCATCAAATAAGCCGAGACTTTGTTCTAACTCACAGTGACACACTGTGATATTTCTGATATGAACAGAGTTTACTCTGAACATATCTGGAGAAGGAAGGAAAATTCAATGTTGTCATTTGTATATGATAACATTTCATCCATCATCGTTCAACCCAGCACACTGCTCATACATCCGACATACTCATTAGATAAAAACATACGACACACTTATTCTAGGCAAACGGGTGTTTGAGACCCCATATTCATCCCGTACCATATACAATTAACATCAACTCATTTCCAACGCTTAGTACCACAGTCATTCCTGTTATCTGGGGTATCTGTTGTTCTCGGCAACAGCACCGAACTTATCCAGAAATATTGGCTTTACCTTACGTAATACCAGATTATGTGGTTCTCTGGTTAGGCCACATGTCAAATCACAGCAAGGACTAGCCGAGGAGTAAAGTGACATCACCAGTTCCGGCAGACTAGAGGTACTGGTAACACCTCTTTCCCCCGGGATTGGATTGGGACATTTCATCATGGATACATGTCCTGGGGGGTACTTTAGCAGGATATCGAACCTAAACTGTGGTTATAATTTTCTTTAAAAGTAAATTATTTCTTTGCTATACTTTAGCAAAACCATGAAATTTAATACCGCCAAAACTTAGTAATCCATCATATTGTTTTAAAGAAGAAACTGCCAGCAAATTTTTTTTTTATGACTAACACAAAGAAAAAATTACTTATTTCCGCAATAAAAAATCACTTTGTCTTTTTTTCTCTGGAACGTAAACAAATAAATTGAGTTGCTCACTTAAAAAAAGCAGCCAGAAGGAAATATTGGCGAAGAAAAAATGAAAAATCTATGAAAAATTTAAAAATATTATAAAATAAACATGTTGGTTTTGACGAATTCTGGACATAAATAATTTAAAGAAAATTCTCAAAGAGTTCTCAATTAGTAGAGAATTAAAAAAATCACAAACAACATTTATGTTGTTTATAGTTAATTAGTTGTACATGTATGTATATATGTTTTCTAATCTATATATTGAAGTGTCTAAAGCCTTTAACTTATATCTCACATGTGGGTCCCAAAATAAAATAACTTATGCTATACAACACACACACATGTTTATGATTGTCAATATCATTGACAAACAGACAACAACGATAATGACAACAATATCCCTTACAAATGAGAAGAGTAATATCAATTGCTAACAACCAGTAACAGCAAATAGTATTACCAACGAAAGAGAGAAGTTAATGCCTCTATTACAAAGTCCATTAACTGTCGCCTTTCAACAGTGAATCAACTTTTAACATCTCTTCACCACTCTACCGTTAAATATGTAATAATGTCTATATACTTACATACATACATATATCCGTATATTGTCACATCGAAGAAGAAAAAAGATACATATACAATTATAGCTCAAAAAACACAAAATAAGTTAATCGGTATGAGTGTCAAAGGTGGTTTCTTTGTATATAGAAATTCCTTACTTTGGTGCGAATAGTTATTTCTATCGCTGTTATGTGATATTATCTAACTTGTTGGCGACATCATCATTTGTCCTGTCTTAAGACAAAATTATTACCCAGAAACCCCTAAAAGATAGAACAAAAAAAAATTCTCTAAAACTTAAGAAAGTAAAAGTAGCGAAAGTGATAAAGAAATTCTTGTCAACTTCGTATGATGATGAATATTTTTGCGTTAAAGGGAATGTTGAAGATTAAATATTTCATAACTGTTTTTTTTCGAGTATTTTTCTTTGTCTTTAGTTTTCGTGTTTGAACTAAAAAAATTTTTTGTTCGTGATAAATATTTGTGACAAATAATTTTTGTACAGAAGTCTGCAAATATTAGTAAAGATTTTGTGGTTCTTTAGAGAAGATAAATGAAATTGATAATTTGTCTTAATACATGTGAACTCTTTACAAATTATTATAATTACAGGTATGAATTTACTAGTAACTAATACGTATAATTAATAATTTACATGAGCATCAGTTATAATTAAGTATACGCATTGATATATGTAATTTTTAGGTGAAAAAATTTTAATTGTCCAAAAAATAGTTACAATAAATCGATCTGATTGAAACTATCTTTTAATATGAAATAGTTCTTGGATCTCCTGTAAAATTTTCGAAATGTTTAATAGGGTCGATCCTCTACGTTTTATGTGACGATATACACATTATCTTAGAATACTTTTTTCAGATGTTTTATACAGATTTTCGATTTAGTTCTTTTTAGTATTGCACCAATGCCAGAATTATACTATAACTTTCACCGACTTAGGACTGAACTAGAACTGAACTAGAACTGAACTAGAACTGAACTAGAACTGAACTAGAACTGAACTAGAACTGAACTAGAACTGAACTAGAACTGAACTAGAACTGAACTAGAACTGAACTAGAACTGAACTGGAACTGAACTAGAACTGAACTAGAACTGAACTAGAACTGAACTAGAACTGAACTAGAACTGAACTAGAACTGAACTAGAACTGAACTAGAACTGAACTAGAACTGAACTAGAACTGAACTAGAACTGAACTAGAACTGAACTAGAACTGAACTAGAACTGAACTAGAACTGAACTAGAACTGAACTAGAACTGAACTAGAACTGAACTAGAACTGAACTAGAACTGAACTAGAACTGAACTAGAACTGAACTAGAACTGAACTAGAACTGAACTAGAACTGAACTAGAACTGAACTAGAACTGAACTAGAACTGAACTAGAACTGAACTAGAACTGAACTAGAACTGAACTAGAACTGAACTAGAACTGAACTAGAACTGAACTAGAACTGAACTAGAACTGAACTAGAACTGAACTAGAACTGAACTAGAACTGAACTAGAACTGAACTAGACTAACTGAACTAGAACTGAACTAGAACTGAACTAGAACTGAACTAGAACTGAACTAGAACTGAACTAGAACTGAACTAGAACTGAACTAGAACTGAACTAGAACTGAACTAGAACTGAACTAGAACTGAACTAGAACTGAACTAGAACTGAACTAGAACTGAACTAGAACTGAACTAGAACTGAACTAGAACTGAACTAGAACTGAACTAGAACTGAACTAGAACTGAACTAGAACTGAACTAGAACTGAACTAGAACTGAACTAGAACTGAACTAGAACTGAACTAGAACTGAACTAGAACTGAACTAGAACTGAACTAGAACTGAACTAGAACTGAACTAGAACTGAACTAGAACTGAACTAGAACTGAACTAGAACTGAACTAGAACTGAACTAGAACTGAACTAGAACTGAACTAGAACTGAACTAGAACTGAACTAGAACTGAACTAGAACTGAACTAGAACTGAACTAGAACTGAACTAGAACTGAACTAGAACTGAACTAGAACTGAACTAGAACTGAACTAGAACTGAAACTGAACTAGAACTGAACTAGAACTGAACTAGAACTGAACTAGAACTGAACTAGAACTGAACTAGAACTGAACTAGAACTGAACTAGAACTGAACTAGAACTGAACTAGAACTGAACTAGAACTGAACTAGAACTGAACTAGAACTGAACTAGAACTGAACTAGAACTGAACTAGAACTGAACTAGAACTGAACTAGAACTGAACTAGAACTGAACTAGAACTGAACTAGAACTGAACTAGAACTGAACTAGAACTGAACTAGAACAGAACTAGAACTGAACTAGAACTGAACTAGAACTGAACTAGAACTGAACTAGAACTGAACTAGAACTGAACTAGAACTGAACTAGAACTGAAGTAGAACTGAACTAGAACTGAACTAGAACTGAACTAGAACTGAACTAGAACTGAACTTGAACTGAACTTGAACTGAACTAGAACTGAACTAGAACTGAACTAGAACTGAACTAGAACTGAACTAGAACTGAACTAGAACTGAACTAGAACTGAACTAGAACTGAACTAGAACTGAACTAGAACTGAACTAGAACTGAACTAGAACTGAACTAGAACTGAACTAGAACTGAACTAGAACTGAACTAGAACTGAACTAGAACTGAACTAGAACTGAACTAGAACTGAACTAGAACTGAACTAGAACTGAACTAGAACTGAACTAGAACTGAACTAGAACTGAACTAGAACTGAACTAGAACTGAACTAGAACTGAACTAGAACTGAACTAAACTGAACTAGAACTGAACTAGAACTGAACTAGAACTGAACTAGAACTGAACTAGAACTGAACTAGAACTGAACTAGAACTGAACTAGAACTGAACTAGAACTGAACTAGAACTGAACTAGAACTGAACTAGAACTGAACTAGAACTGAACTAGAACTGAACTAGAACTGAACTAGAACTGAACTAGAACTGAACTAGAACTGAACTAGAACTGAACTAGAACTGAACTAGAACTGAACTAGAACTGAACTAGAACTGAACTAGAACTGAACTAGAACTGAACTAGAACTGAACTAGAACTGAACTAGAACTGAACTAGAACTGAACTAGAACTGAACTAGAACTGAACTAGAACTGAACTAGAACTGAACTAGAACTGAACTAGAACTGAACTAGAACTGAACTAGATCTGAACTTGAACTGAACTTGAACTGAACTAGAACTGAACTAGAACTGAACTAGAACTGAACTAGAACTGAACTAGAACTGAACTAGAACTGAACTAGAACTGAACTAGAACTGAACTAGAACTGAACTAGAACTGAACTAGAACTGAACTGAACTTAACTATGAAGAACTAAATGCTCATCGTGGGCGTATGGTTAATATTTGTCTCTATGATTAATTTATTAATATTACGTATTCGCTTTATTATTAAGAGAAAATCCATTTTCAAATTTTGTGGTTTTTTTTTTTTTTTTTTTTTTTTTTGGTTGCAAAAAATGTATCAAATGTGGGTTATCAGCGTTTCTTTGAACTCTCACTGAGTAATTTCTACTCAGGAACTGTGTTTTTCTCTCAATTTTTTGTTTTGTTTTTATCATAGCAACTCTATGATCGTCCCCATTCCTTTTCTCTGCCAGGACACCACATTCTGTTTTTACTTAAATGACAATCGATTAAACTAAAAAAGGAATATTTTCCTGAAAATTTCATCTGTCTCGCCATTTATCTTAGAATCATGTTAAATAATCTTCATCTTTTGTGTTTTTCTATAAAAATACGATTTAATGTTTTTATTTTTCCTCTAGTCTTTATATGAGTCTAAATATTTTTGGTTAGAAAACATATTTGCAGTTCATTGAGCTTTTTGCCACACATTAAACATTCTTTTGAAGTATGCTGTCATATAAAACACGTAATATTAATAAAGTTGGTTTAAAGAAAATGTTAAGATGTAGTTTTTATAGCTTTTTTATAAATATTTGAAAGAATGACATTAAAATAAAACAAGATACCTTTATTATTATATAAAAAATATACTTTGTCCGACCATCAGGTACCCTAAAAAGCTTTGAATAGCAGATTTAGCTAATGTTTTTGCGTTAATTAAAATAATTATTATATATTATACTTATTATATTATTGCAAACGCCAATTCTATATAATTTCTAAGCGCTCGCCATAATAGCTGTGTAGGGTATAATAAAAAAAGCTCTTACACACACCCTTCTACACATAAACTTTAAAACGAATTTTGTTGTTAAATTTTAATGGATGTACAACACTTGGTAGAAAAAACTAACAACCACAATAACAACAGATAATTCTTTAGCAGAATGTGAAAAAACATTAAACCACTACAACTACATACAAACAACTGCCACAGACACTAACATTTTAACACTGCTGTAAAACCAAGTACTAGATACTTTTACAATGAACACAATGCTACTCGTTAAACTACAAGTAAAAAATCATAAAATGTGCATATTTTATGAATGAGTGAATGATGTCTTTAATTCCTTCATTGCCAGTCAAAACTGCATATTTTGTATGGCAGCCAATTTTACTATGTGTGTTTGTAAACTTTTTAACTGTTTTTGAAAAGAACAAGTTAAAATATAAAAAAAACAAGTAAGAGTGTTATATTCGGCCATGCCGAATCTTATATACCCACCATCAAATCATCCTTATAAATAAACTTTGATATTATCGATCTATGTTGAATCATATGTCGATATTATTATGAACATCAGGGAAATATTTGGAAGAGGGAATTTAATAAAGTCTTAAGCATGGACCGTGCTCTTCCGAATTAAAAATATTAATTTTGTTTGATCCAATATTATAACCATAAACTCATACAAAACTTGTTTATGTGAAATTTCATCGCTGTAGTCGCATTTGAGCGTTACAGCCAGTAACGAGCGTTACAGTCACTATCTGAGGGGGACCTTATATGGAGGGTGGGGTCAGTTATAGACCGATCCCCATAAAATGCGATAAATAGTTTTTGGCTAGTACAAAACTTGTTTACGTATTTCACTGCTGTAATAGCATTTTTGAGTCAGTAATGAGCGTTAAAGTAATTTTCCGAAGGGGACCTTATAGGGGGGTATGGTCAATTACAGACTGATCCTCATAAATTTAGTGAGAGATTGTAGCTAATACGAAAATTGTTCATGTCGTACTCAGTACTCGCAGTTTTTTAAGCTAGTAATGAGCTTTAAAGTCATTTTCTGAAGGGGACCTTACAAGGGGGACAGGGCTAATTAAGGACCGATCCTTATAAAATTTGATAAAGAACTTTTGGCTCACACAAAACTAGTTTGTGCCTTAAAGTCATTTTCTGAAGGAGACCTTATATGGGGGTAGGGTCAATTATGGACCCACCCTCATAAAATTTAAGAAAATGATTTTAGTTTCTATAAAAATTTTTTATGTCGAATTTTATTGCTATATATATGCACATATGTTTCTTAAAGTCAGATATGAGCATTAAAGTCATTTTCTGAAGGGGCCCTTGTATTGGGGGTAGGGTCAATTATGAACCGATCCTTATAAAATTTTACGAAGAGATTTAAATTCTTATAAAACATGTTTGTGCCGAATTTCATCGCTATTGATGCTTTTCTCAGCCAGTCATGGGCGATAAAGTCATTTTCTGAGGGGACCTTATATGGGGGGTAGGGTCAATTATGGACCGATCCTTATAAAATTATATGAAGAGATTTATGTTCCCATAAAACATGTTTGTGCCGAATTTCACCGCTATTGATGCTTCTCTTAGCCAGTTATGGGCGATAAAGTCATTTTCTGAAGGGACTTATATGGGGGGTAGGGTCAATTATGGGCCTATCCTTATAAAATTTTACAAAGAGATTTATGGTCCCATAGAACATGTTTGTGCTGAATTTCACCGCTATTGATGCTTCTCTTAGCCAGTTATGGGCGATAAAGTTTTTTTTCTGAAGGGGACTTATATGGGGGGTAGGGTCAATTATGGGCCTATCCTTATAAAATTTTACAAAGAGATTTATGTTCCCATAGAACATGTTTGTGCCGAATTTCACCGCTATTGATGCTTCTCTTAGCCAGTTATGGGCGATAAAGTAATTTTCTGAAGGGGACTTTATATGGGGGGTAGGGTCAATTATGGGCCTATCCTTATAAAATTCTACGAAGAGATTAAGGTTCCCATAAAACATGTTTGTGCCGAATTTCACAGCAATTGATGCTTCTCTTAGCCAGTTATGGGCGATAAAGTCATTTTCTGAAGGGGACTTTATATGGGGGGGTAGGGTCAATTATGGGCCTATCCTTACAAAATATTACAAAAAAATTTATGTTCTCATAAAACATGTTTGTGCCGAATTTCACTGCTATAAACGCTTCTCTTATCCAGTTATGGGCGATAAAGTCATTTTCTGAAGGGGACTTTATATGGGGGGTAGGGTCAATTATTAGCCTATCCTTATAAAATTTAAAAAAGAGATTTAAGTTCCCATGAAACATGTTTGTGCCGAATTTCACCGCTATTGGTTCTTCCCTTAGCAAGTTATGAGCGGTAAAGTCATTTTCGGAAGGGGACTTTATATGGGGGGTAGGGTCAATTATAGACCGATCCTTATAAAATTTTACAGAGAGATTTAGGTTCCCATAAAACATGTTTGTGCCGAATTTCACCGCTATTGATGCTTTTCTTGGGCATTTTTGGGCGATAAAGTCATTTTCTGAAGGGGACTTTATATGGGGGGTAGGGTCAATTATGGACCGATCCTTATAAAATTCTACGAAGAGATTTGTGTTCCCATAAAACATATTTGTGACAAATTTCACCGCTATTGGTTCTTCCCTTAGAAAGTTATGAGCGATAAAGTCATTTTCTGAAGGGGGCCTTATATGGGGGCTAGGCGAAATTGTGGACCGATATTGCCCGTTTTCAATACCAAACAAACTGCATCAACTAAAAGTATCTGTGCAAAATTTCAGCTTGCTAGCTGCTTCCATTTGGACTCTATCGTGTTTTCAACAGACAGACAGACAGACAGACGGACAGACGGACAGACGGAAGGACATGGCTAGATCGTCTTAGAATCTTATAAGGACCCAGAATATATATACTTTTATGGGTCTTAGACGAATATTTCAATGTGTTACAAACGGAATGACAAAAACAATATACCCCCATCTTTTTTGATGGTGGGTATAAAAATATAATATTGACCATTTACTTTAGGGTATGATCGTAAAAAACATGATTGTGATTGCTTTTAGTTGTGTGTTAAAAAGCTTCTTAAATAATTTAAAGCACTTCAACTGCACAGAATTTCTGCAGCTGTTTTTAGATTCCTTACATCATCATTGCCCCCATTGCTAGTATTCGGACTTTCCCCTAAAATAATGAAGTAAATTATACGATTTTTTTTAATTTTGTATTTTAAAGTTAATCATGAAATGTGTGTTGCAAACATTTTTGAATAGGGGAAAAATGAGAATTCAGTCATCAGTTTGCATTGTTGATACTTAATTAAGAAAATTAATTTCAATTAATATTTAGAGGGTTATAATAATTCATAATATAAATATAATATTATAATTACATTGTTAATACAAAGGAAAAATATATCGGTGCATTTATACAACAATTTTGTCATATGTACATATAAATATTCTGTTACCATAACTATCAATATAGACAAGTTTACAACAAGACAAATTTACAGACGACATTATAAAGAATACTTCAGATGTAACCATAAGACGACAAGTTTAAAGATGAGTTTATAAAAGATCCAATGACTGACCAACTTGAAGAGATTATCGACAAAATTTAAGCCGAGCTTATCATATGAGTGTAATAGACGAATTTATAACGTGAATAATGAATTCATGGACGAAGTTTATATAATAGACTATAGATTAGACTACAAACCAGACTATAGCCTAGACTATAGACTGGACTATAGACTAGACTATAGACTAGACTATAGACTAGACTATAGACTAGACTATAGACTAGACTATAGACTAGACTATAGACTAGACTATAGACTAGACTATAGACTAGACTATAGACTAGACTATAGACTAGACTATAGACTAGACTATAGACTAGACTATAGAATAGACTATAGACTAGAATGTAGACTAGACTACAGACTAGACTATATACTAGACTATAGACTAGACTATAGACTAGAATATAGACTAGACTATAGACTAGATTATAGACTAGACTATAGACTAGACTATAGACTAGACTATAGACTAGACTATAGACTAGACTATAGACTAGACTATAGACTAGACTATAGACTAGACTATAGACTAGACTATAGACTAGACTATAGACTAGACTATAGACTAGACTATAGACTAGACTATAGACTAGACTATAGACTAGACTATAGACTAGACTATAGACTAGACTATAGACTAGACTATAGACTAGACTATAGACTAGACTATAGACTAGACTATAGACTAGACTATAGACTAGACTATAGACTAGACTATAGACTAGACTATAGACTAGACTATAGACTAGACTATAGACTAGACTATAGACTAGACTATAGACTAGACTATAGACTAGACTATAGACTAGACTATAGACTAGACTATAGACTAGACTATAGACTAGACTATAGACTAGACTATAGACTAGACTATAGACTAGACTATAGACTAGACTATAGACTAGACTATAGACTAGACTATAGACTAGACTATAGACTAGACTATAGACTAGACTATAGACTAGACTATAGACTAGACTATATACTAGACTATAGACTAGACTATAGACTAGACTATAGACTAGACTATAGACTGACTCTACATTTAGGTGGTGTCAATTATGCACCGATTCTCAATAAATTTGATAGAGAGATTTTAACTCGTATAAAACCCACATGTGTCGAATTTCATCGTTTTACTCGTATTTTTAAGCAAGTAATGAGCTTTAAAGTAGAGTACACAGATTTTGGCTATTAAGAAACTTACTAATGTCAAATTTCATCGTTGTGCTCGTATCTTTAAGCCAGTAATGAGCGTTGAAGTCATTTTCTGAATGGGGCCTTACATGGGGGGTAGGGTCAATTATAGACCGATCCACATAACATTTGGTAGAGAAGTTTTGGCTAGTAAGCCAGTAATGAGCGTTAAAGCCATTTTTTGAAGGGGATCTTATATGGGGAGTAGGGTCAATTATAGACCGATCCACAAAAACCCGCACCCATTTTCAATACCAAACAAACCTTACCTATAAAGAATATTTGTGGAAAATTTAAACCCTCTGGCTTATTCCGTTCGGACTCTATATATTGTCTTTAACAGACAGATAGACAGACTGACAGACTGACAGACTAACAGACTAACAGACTAACAGACTAACAGACTAACAGACTAACAGACTGACAAACAGTCACTAAAGAAAATTTAGTGAAAATTTTCAATATAAAAAGAAAATTTTGTGAAAATTTTGTGAAAATTTTCTATATAAAAAGAAAATTTAGTGAACATTTTCTATATAAAAAGAAAATTTAGTGAAAATTTTCTATATAAAAAGAAAATTTAGTGAAAATTTTCTATATAAAAAGAAAATTTAGTGAAAATTTTCTATATAAGAAAATTTAGAGAACATTTTCTATAAAAAGAAAATTTAGAGAAAATTTTCTATAAAAAGAAAATTTAATGAAAATTATCTATAAATAGAAAATTAAGTGAAAATTTTCTATAAAAAGAAAATTTAGTAAAAATTTTCTGTAAAAAGTAAATTTTGTGAAAAGAAAATTTTGTGAAAATTTTCTGTAAAAAAAAGTTAACCAAAAATTTTCTATAAAAAGAAGTTTAAACAAAATTTGCTATATAAAGAAAATTTAGTGAAAATTTTCTATAAAAATAATATTTAGTGAAAATTTTCTATATAAAAAGAAAATTTAGTGAAAATTTTCTGTATAAAAAGAAAATTTAGTGAAAATTTTCTATATAAAAAGAAAATTTTGTGAAAATTTTCTATATTAAAGGAAATTTTCTATACAAAAAGAAAATTTAGTGAAAATTTTCTATATAAAAATAAAATTTAGTGAAAATTATCTATATAAAAAGAAAATTTTGTGAAAATTTTCTATATAAAAAGAAAATTTAGAGAAAATTATCTATATAAAAAGAAAATTAAGTTACAATTTTCTATATAAAAGGAAAATTTAGTGAAAATTTTCTATATAAAAAGAAAATTTTGTGAAAATTTTCTATATAAAAAGAAAATTTTGTGAAAATTTTCTATATAAAAAGAAAATTTTGTGAAAATTTTCTATTTAAAAAGAAAATTTTGTGAAAATTTTCTATATAAAAAGAAAATTTTGTGAAAATTTTCTATATTAAAAGAAAATTTTGTGAAAATTTTCTATATTAAAAGAAAATTTAGTGAAAATTTTCAATATTAAAAGAAAATTTGGTGAAAATTTTCTATAAAAAGAAAATTTAGTCAGAATTTTTTATATAAAATTAATATTTAGTGAAAATTTTCTATATAGAAAGAAAATTCAGTGAAAATTTTCTATATAAAAAGAAAATTTTGTGAAAATTTTCTATATAAAAAGAAAATTTTGTGAAAATTTTCTATATAAAAAGAAAATTTTGTGAAAATTTTCTATATAAAAAGAAAATTTTGTGAAAATTTTCTATATAAAACGAAAATTTTGTGAAAATTTTCTATATAAAAGAAAATTTTGTGAAAATTTTCTATACAAAAAGAAAATTTTGTGAAAATTTAAAAAGAAAATTTTGTGAAAATTTAAAAAGAAAATTTAGTGAAAATTTTCTATATAAAAAGAAAATTTAGTGAAAATTTTCTATATAAAAAGAAAATTTAGTGAAAATTTTCTATATAAAAAGAAAATTTTGTGAAAATTTTCTATATAAAAAGAAAATTTTGTGAAAATTTTCTATATTAAAAGAAAATTTTGTGAAAATTTTCTATATTAAAAGAAAATTTAGTGAAAATTTTCAATATTAAAAGAAAATTTGGTGAAAATTTTCTATAAAAAGAAAATTTAGTCAGAATTTTCTATATAAAATTAATATTTAGTGAAAATTTTCTATATAGAAAGAAAATTTAGTGAAAATTTTCTATATAAAAGAAAATTTAGTGAAAATTTTCTATATAAAAAGAAAATTTAGTGAAAATTTTCTATATAAAAAGAAAATTTAGTGAAAATTTTCTACATAAAAAGAAAATTTAGAGAAAATTTTCTATATAAAAAGAAAATTTAGTGAAAATTTTCTATATAAAACGAAAATTTTGTGAAAATTTCTATATAAAAAGAAAATTTAGTGAAAAATTTCTATATTAGAAGAAAATTTAGTGAAAAATTTCTATATTAAAAGAAAATTTAGTGAAAAATTTCTATATTAGAAGAAAATTTAGTGAAAAATTTCTATATTAAAATAAAATTTAGTGAAAATTTTCTATATAGAAAGAAAATTTAGTGAAAATTTTCTATATAGAAAGAAAATTTTGTGAAAATTTTCTATATAAAAAGAAAATTTAGTGAAAATTTTCTATATTAAAAGAAAATTTAGTGAAAATTTTCTATATTAAAAGAAAATTTAGTGAAAATTTTCTATATTAAAAGAAAATTTGGTGAAAATTTTCTATAAAAAGAAAATTTAGACAAAAATTTTCTATAAAAAAAGAAATTCAATCGAATATTTTCTATTTTGCCGAAAAATTTCTATAAAAATAAAATTTTGCAAAACTTTTCTTAAAACATTTTTTTATTTGTTTTTAAACGAAAACATTTTTCTCAATTTCAGCAATAATTTAAAAATTTTATATCTCCTTATGACTCATTCACTTCGTGAAAATTATATTTTCGTTTTTGTTTTATTTAGTTATTGCGTTTAAATATTGTACTTACTTTCATGTGCGGACATGGCCAGAGAAAAACGGTTTTATTAAAATCACGCTCCAGAGCTTTAGTCAAGTGGCAATAACCAATGTTTAAATGTTTATCTTGCTGTTGTTGTTCCTCTTCTATAGATTCCTTTGTTAAACCACCAGCTTCATTTCTTGCCATCGAAGATGAAGCTGCTGCTGATGCTGATGCTGATGCTGTTGCTTGTGAATGTTTTTGATTTTGTAAATCCTCATAATTTTTATTTTCATTATCTTTTAGTTTTACTTTTTCATTTTTATTTTCAACCATATTCATGTCTTCATCTTTAGTTTGATTTTCCTGTGATTCTTTGTTTGATGGCTGGTTTTTGTGTGGCTCTGTCGGTTGATGATTACGTTGATGTTGTTGTGGCTTAAAGAAAGCTCCTTCAACAAGGTCATCATTATCATCATCTAGATTAATGCCAGCATTTAAGGTTTTCACCAACGTTGTGTAATTGGGTTGTTCCAGTAGCTTAATGAACGTTGTTAAATCTATAAGATGTAAAATAAAATATAAATAAAATACCAACGTAAAAATGTAAATGAATATAAAAACAAACGAATTTCTTAAGCATATTTTCTTTTTTTTTTTTTTTTAAAGCAATTTTTATTTTAATAATCTGAGGAAAGAGTAGAATATTTTGCTTAAAAAATATGTTAAATATTTCTTACCGTAAGATGAAAAAATATATATAAAAAATTTTAATGTTATTAGGTTTTATCATATTTCGAGTGTAAGAAAATATTTGACCCTTTTTTGTCTTAATTTAATATTTCAAGCTTAATTTTTGTTGATTCTTTAAGTACTAAATGTTTTTTAGGTTTTTCTTTTGCTTAATCATGAGGATTTTTTTAAGGTTGTCGTTTTTTTTTTCCTTTTGGAGCATAAAAAATATTTAGAAGAGGCTTAGAAGCAAATGTAGCCATCTATACGTTTTTGTTTTCAATAAAATATAACAATAACCAATACAGTAGAAGCTAACTTAATACTTAAGTTTTCATATAAAAAGTAGAGATTGCTACATTTGCTTAATTTATTAATTTTTTTATTTACTCCTGTTGTTGCCCTTCTTTTTTTAATTATTTAACCTTTAGTCTATTATACTAATTGAAAATGCGTACGGTATTATTAATATTTAAGCTAAAGGTATTAATAAAGGGTTTTAATAAACCCCTAATATATAATAAATTAGAAGAAATTGAAGTAGATTAAATTATTAAAACTACTTAGAAGATAAGTGTTGAAAGGCAAAGTGTCCTTTCTGTTAAAAAAAAAAACACAGTACAAATTAAATTTTAATTTACCTAAATGTGTGCATTTAAATAGAAAAATTTTATATAAAAAAATTTTATTTTATAAAAAAAGAACATTTTGATTATACATTTTCTATAAAAGTAAGATTTATCTAAAATTTTCTATAAAAACAAACTTTTTCGCAAAAGTTTCTTTAAAAACTAGATTTATCGAATATTTTCTACAAGAACAAAATTTATCGAAAATAAGAAAGAATTTTATATACCCTTCATCATAATGTTACAGTCACTACGTATTATATTCCAAAAAAATTGAAAAACGAAAAAGTACAAAAAGTCCCCTTTTATAGATTTGAATGTATGTATGATTTTATGTTTCTTGATTCAATATTATAAAAATTTTGAATTCCGAAAAGCTACCAAAAAGTACACTTATATAAGTTATAGAAAACTCAAAAAGTACCTTTCAAGATCGAAAAATATCAAAATGTTGTCTTTTATAGGCTCTTATTTACTTTGGGATCTACATGGTTAATTTCTTATTCCAGTTTCATTATTATAGAAAACTCAAAAAGTACCCTTTGAAAATTGAAAAAGTACCAAAATGTTCCCTTTTATAGGTTCTCATTTTGATTTTGTTACTCCGTTTATAACACATCGAAATATTGGTCATAGCCCCACAAAAGTACATATATTCTGTGTTCTTATTTAATTCTAAGACGATCTAGCCATGTCTGTCCGTCTGTCTGTTGAAAACACGATAGAGTCCGAACTGAATGAGGGTTGAAATTTTCTACAAATATTCTCTATAAGCAGTGTTTGTTTAGTATTGAAAATGGGTCCGCGTTTTCGGATAGCTCTCATACAAGTGCACAGAGGGAAAAAGAAATATACACGCCTGGTACGAAATTGACATCAAACTGTTTATAATTTTTCAATACCATCCGTTGTCAAATTATATACATACATACGTACGACAACACTATGTTATGTTGACAACATTGCAACAATTCGTTGTCGAAATCTAAATTTTATACACATTCGTTGTCTAAATGTTAACAAACGTGGTAAGCTCACTATTGACAAACAATCCGTTGCCAATAGTGAGCTTACCACGTTTGTTAACATTTAGACAACGGATGTGTATAAAATTTAGATTTCGACAACGAATTGTTGCAATATTGACAACATTGCATTTTCAAAATTACATAGTGTTGTCGTTCGTATGTATAAACTTTGACAACGGATGTTATTGAAAAATTATAAACTATTTGGTGTCAATTTGGTACCAGGCGTGTATATTTCCTTTTCCCTCTGTGTGGACCACCGAAAACAGACTTATGTTTTAGAAGTGTTAGTATAGCGATGAAATTCAACAATTCATAAGTTTTCCTACCAAATTTTATGAGGATCGATCTATAATTGACCCTAACCCCTATATAATTTCCCTTTCAGAAAATGAATTTAACACTCATTTCTGTCTCAAAAATACGAGTATAGCGATTAAATTTGACAAAAGTAAGTCACTTTCAAGTCAAAATCTCTCTATAAAATTTTATGTGGATCGGTTCATAATTGACCCTACCCCCTATATAAGGTGTTTTTCAGAAAATTACTTTAACGCCCATTACTGGCTTAAAAATATGAGTACAACGATGAAATTTGGCATACGAGCCAAAACCTCTCTACCAAATTATATGTGGCTCGGTCTATAATTGACCCTAACCTCCTATAAGGTCCCCTTCGGAAAATTACTCGAACTCTCATAACTGACTTAAAAGTACAAGTATAGAAATGAAATTTGACATAAGTAAGTGATCGGTCCATAATTAACCCTACTCCCCATATAAAGTCCCCATCAGAAAATGACTTTAATGCCCATTAGTGGCTTAAAAATACGAATACAACGATGAAATTTGGCATAAGTAAGTTTGTTAAGAGCCAAAACCTCTCTACTAAAATATATGTAGATCGGTCTATAATTGACCCTACCTCCTATATAAGGTGCCCTTCAGAGAATGACTTAAACGCTCATTAGTGGCTTAAAAATACGAATACAACGATGAAATTTGGCATAAGTAAGTTTCTTACGAGCCAAAACCTTTTTCCCAAATTATATGTGGATCCTCTCTACTGACTTTTCTGAGAATCGGCATATGATTTACCTCCATATAGACTTTAAAGCTCATTACTGGCTTAAATATACGAGTAAAACGATGAAATTCGACCAATATAAGTTTTATACGAGTTAAGATCTCTTTACCAAATTTATTGAGGATCGGTCCATAATTGACCCTACCCGCATATAGATAATTTCTGGCTTAAAAATACGTGTGCAGTTATGAAATTTGTTATAAGAAACTTTTATAGGTACTTAAATCTTCCCACCGAATTTCATGCGGAAAGTGTCGGCTACCCGCCCATGTAAGCCTGCCTCCAGAAAATTACTTTAATGCTTACTACTGACATACAAATGCAAGTATAGCGATGATATTTGATGTAAACATGTTTATATGAAACAAAATCTGTCTAAAAATTTTTATGAAAAACGGTCAGTTAATTTGATGAGTGATTATTTTTGATGGTGCGTATATGACATTCGGCACAGCCGAATATAACACTCTCACTTGTTTTATGGTTCTTGGTTCAATATTGATTATTTTTGATGGTGCGTATATGACATTCGGCACAGCCGAATATAACACTCTCACTTGTTTTATGGTTCTTGGTTCAATATTGCAGAAAATTCTTAAAGTACCTTTTTAAAGAAAAAGTACCAAATTTTCAATTTTATAGTTTCTACGTGCTAAACATGCTTAATTTCATGTTTCTAGAAACTTCATTCTTGCTTTGTTTTGTTTTTATTAGACCAATTTTGCTCATTTTAAAAAGTGCTTTTCCCGAAAGCATTACCGATAGCATTATTGAAGATTCGGAAGATATGGGGTTTTCTGAAAACTGACTTCATCATACACATTGACAGACAGATGGACGGATGATCAGACGGACATAGCTAAATTGACTCCGCTATCTATAAGAATCCAGAATATAGGGTCCGGAAATTATATTATAGAAACAAGTAATATATATACCCTTCACCATAGTGTGTTTAAAAAAAGATTTTATAAAATTTCAATTTATTTAATTTTTACCGACTCTATCATTTCTTTAGAAATAACAAAACAAGAGCAACGCAAAACGAAACAAAAACAAAATATGCAAAGCATTAAACCAACACACAACCAAACATATGTTTTTTTTTTTAAATAAGCAATGTTTTTTTTTGCTTTTTTGTCGAAGCAAATAATACATTGTCTTTTTTGATGAAATTTTCAGAGGTTGTCTAGGATTTTTGCTTATATCTCCGTTATTTATGGACGGATTTTTCTGATTTTAAATAGAAAACTTTTTGAAAGCATGTCCGACAGAATTATTGAGGATTTGGATCCCATGGAAATCTGGGGTCTTCAGAAAATTTATTTAAACAGACAGACAGACAGACGGATGGACACGGCTTAAATGATTACGATATCTATAAGGAACCACAATACATTTAATTTTAAGGGTTGGAAAATTATATTGTAAAAATTACAAACGGAATGACAAACTTATATATACCCTCTAAAGGTGAAGGGTATAATTACAAACGGAATCATAAACTTATATGTATGTACAATGCACATATTATGTACCTTTCTCACGAAGGAAAATATGGAACATTTCATTAAATTAAAGAAAATTGTTCATAGATTAAGGCGAAATCTTTCGATCAAAAATTTCCGAGAAATTTTCCTTAAAAAAAATTTTATAAAAATTTCTACTAATTTTTTATAAAATACAAGTTTCTAATTCTTGATATCCCGGAGTTTAGTAAGTATTCTCTATACTGCCTTTGGTTTAGAAGCATTTAACTATGAAAGTAAACTATCGTTTATCGTTTCTTTTAACTTTGTGAAGCTTAGGAGAAGTTGAAGTATTCAACTTGTGCCGCAATAGTGTCTATTTGTATATATAGACAAATCTATAGACAAATTATACCGTAACAACTCAAATGAAGAAAATAAACAAATTAAGTCTTAATATAATCAAACGAATATTTAGATTTTGCTTATTTATGTTTTTGTTTTTCTATTTTATGCAAATGTATGCCTTCAATATAATAAATAATAATAGAAACAAAAATTTAGTTAGAAGAAAATTAACCCCAAACTCCTTCCGTCAAAACATTGTTATGTTTAATAACTTATTTTGCCCATCAGCTCAACAGTGGTACATATATTTACGAAAGGTATCAATTCATAATTTAAATTTTAATAACAAAAATCACAATTAATAAGATTTTTAGAATAATTTTGAAAATTATGAAAACTTTATTTTTTCCTGAAAATCAGGCCACTATTATTATTGAAACTTATATTAGTCCATTAAACCCTTACACATACAATTGCATTTGAATACAATACGTGACCTTTTGAAACTTACTTGTTATTATTTTCTTTTTTCCACCAGTTTATTATAAATTTTATTATTTGACACATTTATTGTATTCAATTTACTTTAAACTAATCAATTTGTGTCCTACTTTAGGTTTCTAACATACCACACTGCTAAATTGATTTATTTACACTTGGTTGTAAAAAATTTAATTCTCAAAGATTTATTGAATCATCTTATAAATATTTTAGTGATTTATTTAAGAGATATTTTGTTTTAAACTAAATTTAACCCTTCAAAAACTATTTGAATTTTAAATAATATTAAGCAAAAAGGAAACTTTTATTTTGTTTTTGTTTTATCTTATTTTTTTCAATTTAAAGTTTTTTGTTTACATGGAAAACTTTTTTTTCCTTAAAAGGAACGACAACTAACAAGAAGCACAAACAAAAATATTTAAGAAAATAAATGTAATACCCTACGGTATTTATTATAAAATTATATTCAATAAGTTTTTTTTGTATAGAAAATTTTCTTTTTATAGAAAATTTTTATTTCTATAAAAAATTTTATTTTTTTTTAAGAAAAATTTCGCAAAGTTTTCTTTTTATAGGAAATTATCGGTAAAATTTTCTTTTTATAGAAAATTTTCGATAAAAATTTTCTTTTTATAGAAAATTTTCGATAAAAATTTTCTTTTTATAGAAAATTTTCGATAAAAATTTTCTTTTGCTAGAAAATTTTCGATAAAAATTTTCTTTTGCTAGAAAATTTTCGATAAAAATTTTCTTTTCATAGAAAATTTTCTTTTCATAGAAAATTTTCGATAAAAATTTTCTTTTCATAGAAAATTTTCGATAAAAATTTTCTTTTCATAGAAAATTTTCGATAAAAATTTTCTTTTCATAGAAAATTTTCGATAAAAATTTTCTTTTTATAGAAAATTTTCGATAAAAATTTTCTTTTTATAGAAAATTTTCGATAAAAATGTTCTTTTTATAGAAAATTTTCGATAAAAATCTTCTTTTTATAGAAAATTTTCGATAAAAATCTTATTTTTATAGAAAATTTTCGATAAAAATCTTCTTTTTATAGAAAATTTTCGATAAAAATCTTCTTTTTATAGACAATTTTCGATAAAAATCTTCTTTTTATAGAAAATTTTCGATAAAAATCTTCTTTTTATAGAAAATTTTCGATAAAAATCTTCTTTTTATAGAAAATTTTCGATATCAATTTTCTTTTTATAGAAAATTTTCGATATCAATTTTCTTTTTATAGAAAATTTTCGATATCAATTTTCTTTTATAGAAAATTTTCGATATCAATTTTCTTTTTATAGAAAATTTTCGATATCAATTTTCTTTTTATAGAAAATTTTCGATATCAATTTTCTTTTTATAGAAAATTTTCGATATCAATTTTCTTTTTATAGAAAATTTTCGATAAAAATTTTCTTTTCATAGAAAATTTTCGATAAAAATTTTCTTTTCATAGAAAATTTTCGATAAAAATTTTCTTTTTATAGAAAATTTTCGATAAAAATTTTCTTTTTATAGAAAATTTTCGATAAAAATTTTCTTTTTATAGAAAATTTTCGATAAAAATCTTCTTTTTATAGAAAATTTTCGATAAAAATCTTCTTTTTATAGAAAATTTTCGATAAAAATCTTCTTTTTATAGAAAATTTTCGATAAAAATCTTCTTTTTATAGAAAATTTTCGATAAAAATCTTCTTTTTATAGAAAATTTTCGATAAAAATCTTCTTTTTATAGAAAATTTTCGATAAAAATCTTCTTTTTATAGAAAATTTTCGATAAAAATCTTCTTTTTATAGAAAATTTTCGATAAAAATCTTCTTTTTATAGAAAATTTTCGATAAAAATCTTCTTTTTATAGAAAATTTTCGATAAAAATCTTCTTTTTATAGAAAATTTTCGATAAAAATTTTCTTTTTATAGAAAATTTTTGATAAAAATTTTCTTTTTATAGAAAATTTTTGATAAAAATTTTCTTTTTATAGAAAATTTTTGATAAAAATTTTCTTTTTATAGAAAATTTTTGATAAAAATTTTCTTTTTATAGAAAATTTTTGATAAAAATTTTCTTTTTATAGAAAATTTTTGATAAAAATTTTCTTTTTATAGAAAATTTTTGATAAAATTTCTTTTTTAGAAAATTTTCGATACAAATTATCTTTTTTAGAAAATTTTCGATACAAATTTTCTTTTTTAGAAAATTTTCGATACAAATTTTCTTTTTTAGAAAATTTTCGATACAAATTTTCTTTTTTAGAAAATTTTCGATACAAATTTTCTTTTTTAGAAAATTTTCGATACAAATTTTCTTTTTTAGAAAATTTTCGATACAAATTTTCTTTTTATAGAAATTTTCTTTTGCTAGAAAATTTCCAATAAAAGTTTTTTTATAAGAAATTCTAATAAAATTGGTTCTTTTATATAAAATGTTCATTAACGATTTTCTTTTTATAGAAAATTTTCGGTATTTTTTTTTTATAGAAAATTATCGAAACAAATTTTCTTTTTATAGAAAATTTTCGGTATTTTTTTTTTTATAGAAAATTTTCGGTAAAAATTTTCTTTTTATAGAAAATTTTCGGTAAATATTTTCTTTTTATAGAAAATTTTCGATAAAAATTTTCTTTTTGATAGAAAATTTTCGATAAAAATTTTCTTTTTATAAAAAATTTTCGGTAAACATTTTCTTTTTATAGAAAATTTTCGACAAAAATCTTCTTTTTATAGAAAATTTTCGATAAAAATCTTTTTTTTATAGAAAATTTTCGATAAAAATCTTTTTTTTTATAGAAAATTTTCGATAAAAATCTTTTTTTTTATAGAAAATTTTCGATAAAAATCTTTTTTTTATAGAAAATTTTCGATAAGGATTTTCTTTTTTTAGAAAATTTTCGATGAAAATTCTCTTTTTATAGAAAATTTTTGATAAAAATTCTCTTTTTATAGAAAATTTTTGATAAAAATTCTCTTTTTATAAAAAATTTTTGATAAAAATTCTCTTTTTATAGAAAATTATTGATAAAAATTATCCTTTTATAGAAAATTTTTGATAAAATGTTCTTTATAGAAATTTTTTTATAAAAAATTTTCGATAAAAAGTTTATTTTATAGAACAATTTCATAACATTTTGTCTTTATAGAAAATTTTTGATAAAAATTATCTTCTTGGAGGAAATTTTCAATAAAAATTTTCTTCTCAAGGAAAATTTTCAAAAAAATGTTCTTCTTAGAGGATATTTCCATAAATTTTCCACAATTTTCGATCAAGTCTTCGTTTTATAGAAAATGTGCAGAAGTATTTTTATAATAATTTATGTTATTTTCATAGCAAACAGCTGTAGCGGCAAGATCTGCTGCTTAACGTTTCCCTGTGTCCCAGTTAAGCTTTTGCTGATGTTGGATGTGCTTTATGTGTGGCAAGTGCAGACAAATATATTGGTAACAATCAATAACAATGGGGTTGGATAAGGGTTTAAGGTGCCTGCAGTATTAAGTCTATGTATGTTGTTTTCTTAAGTTATTGTTGCTTTACTTGCTATTATTTAAACTTTTCCTTAAGTTTTAAAAAGTTTAAATTTCTTGTACTGTCTTTATATCTTACTGCGGTTTGTCTCATGCTTATAAAAATGCTACAACATAATATTTATTCAGTGTTTTATAGCATAAGAGATGGTTGCTTTTCTTTATAAATGTATGTGTTTAAAAAAAAATAAACTTTAAAAAGTTTTAAGATGAAATCTAGCGCAACGGCGGCAAGAGAATAAAGCAATTGCTAGTTTATTTAGCAATGTGGTGCACCATAGCGTATGATTAATAATTAATTATTAAAATGTTGTAAAACCATGGAGTTATAACAAAGAATAGTTAGCCAAAGGGAAAGTTTTGAAAAAATAGAATAAATATAAGACCCACTGTAAAAATGTATTCATAAGAATTAAGATTTACTTTACAGCTTTATTATGAGAACATATTTATGACATGCCTTCTTATTGTTTAGTTTCTTACATATGGGCTATATGAATTACATATTATTTTATAATTGTTAAAATAATGTTTCTTAATAGAAAATTATTTCTTTAGAAAATTATATACAAATAAAGTCTTTAATTCTACACATTTAATTCTCTTATATTTTATTTTATTTACCTTAACATTCAAGGTTATTATACAAGTAAAAAAAATATAACTTTCCATCACTTCTTTCCCCTTAAGCAGTAATAAAAAGGCCATCATAATTTTAACAACAAATTTCTGGTTATATTACCTTTATACTTTACAAGTTATTATTATTTTCTGCATTTTTCTTTTCATTTTCATACAGGAAAGTATAAACTAAACAAATAGCAACAACAATGCATAAAAAAAGAAGAAAAGTAAAACCTCAACAAACTTATATGGCATTTTGCCTACTGTGTTAGTCAGTCAGTCAGTACAAGCTGTCAGCCAGTCATTTATTCAAACACACTAAAGAGCAACAAATAACTCAAAGTTCAACAAAATTTTATGAAATGTTTTTCTTTTTTTTAATAAAGGTAGGTTTTAAGGAATACGTAAAAATATACAATACCGAAAAACATCATCATCATTATCATAATCATTTGAGATTTATATGGTTCTTTTATTCTTTACTTTTTTTGTTGACTACACTTCCATTATGCATACACTTTTATTCTTGTAAAAGAAAACTATTTATTTTTATTTCTGCATGGCTGAATGTTTAAATAAAAGAAACCCCCAGACTTTAGGTTGTAGTCGTTATGTACATATGCGTAAAGGAATCAAATGTGTTTTGAAAATATGAGAGTTAAACAATGCAGTTAAGGCACAAGGACTGAAAATGGGAATACCGTTTGTGTTAACGAAACGAATAGAATATTAATTTAAAATGTGAGAAAACTACTGCCTCAACAGATAATTATCTCTTGGACTAGTTCAGATTATAATCCGAATCTGGTATTGCCAAAGAGCTTTCTGAACTAGAACTAGAACTGAACTAGAATGAACTAGAACTGAACTAGAACTGAACTAGAACTGAACTAGAACTGAACTAGAACTGAACTAGAACTGAACTAGAACTGAACTAGAACTGAACTAGAACTGAACTAGAACTGAACTAGAACTGAACTAGAACTGAACTAGAACTGAACTAGAACTGAACTAGAACTGAACTAGAACTGAACTAGAACTGAACTAGAACTGAACTAGAACTGAACTAGAACTGAACTAGAACTGAACTAGAAGACTAGAACTGAACTAGAACTGAACTAGAACTGAACTAGAACTGAACTAGAACTGAACTAGAAACTGAACTAGAACTGAACTAGAACTGAACTAGAACTGAACTAGAACTGAACTAGAACTGAACTAGAACTGAACTAGAACTGAACTAGAACTGAACTAGAACTGAACTAGAACTGAACTAGAACTGAACTAGAACTGAACTAGAACTGAACTAGAACTGAACTAGAACTGAACTAGAACTGAACTAGAACTGAACTAGAACTGAACTAGAACTAGAACTGAACTAGAACTGAACTAGAACTGAACTAGAACTGAACTAGAACTGAACTAGAACTGAACTAGAACTGAACTAGAACTGAACTAGAACTGAACTAGAACTGAACTAGAAACTGAACTAGAAACTGAACTAGAACTGAACTAGAACTGAACTAGAACTGAACTAGAACTGAACTAGAACTGAACTAGAACTGAACTAGAACTGAACTAGAACTGAACTAGAACTGAACTAGAACTGAACTAGAACTTAACTAGAACTGAACTAGAACTGAACTAGAACTGAACTAGAACTGAACTAGAACTGAACTAGAACTGAACTAGAACTGAACTAGAACTGAACTAGAACTGAACTAGAACTGAACTAGAACTGAACTAGAACTGAACTAGAACTGAACTAGAACTGAACTAGAACTGAACTAGAACTGAACTAGAACTGAACTAGAACTGAACTAGAACTGAACTAGAACTGAACTAGAACTGAACTAGAACTGAACTAGAACTGAACTAGAACTGAACTAGAACTGAACTAGAACTGAACTAGAACTGAACTAGAACTGAACTAGAACTGAACTAGAACTGAACTAGAACTGAACTAGAACTGAACTAGAACTGAACTAGAACTGAACTAGAACTGAACTAGAACTGAACTAGAACTGAACTAGAACTGATAACTAGACTGACTAGACTACTAGAACTGAAGTAGAACTGAACTAGAACTGAACTAGAACCGAACTAGAACTGAAGTAGAACTGAACTAGAACTGAACTAGAACTGAAGTAGAACTGAACTAGAACTGAACTAGAACTGAAGTAGAACTGAAGTACAACTGAACTAGAACTGGACTAGAACTGAACTAGAAGTGAACTAGAACTGAATTACAATATTGAGGGGATTATGTATTTAATTTCGAGAACGAAATAAAATTCTTATTTTTTTTCCAAAACCTCTATAAACAATGAATAATATATATAAATAATAAAAAAAATGAGCACGCAAACACAACAGACAGATGAAAAAAAGCACCAAAATATTTATAGAAACTTACCATCATCTGGTATAAAATCAACACTGACATTGTTCAAGTTCACTTGGAAAAATTCCACAAAATTACGAAAACCCTGTTGCACATGCATTCTATTGAGCAGACGAGAAGGCATTAAAATACCCACACGTTTCCCCGATGATGATGCTGATGATGATGACGACAATGATGGTAATGTTTTAGCTGATGCTGCTGTTTTAGAGGATATTTTTTGATGTTCTAGTTGTTGTGACTGTTGTCTAAATGGATACTGGTTTAAATCGAATGATGTATAGTCCTGTTGCTTTTGATTATATTGAGATCGTAGGGGTAATAATGATGTTGAAGCTGAAGAGACTGTATTTAATTTTATTGCGGCTACTGCTGATGCTGATACAGATGAGTACGATGATGATGTCGATGATCGTAATAAAGGTTGTTTATTGAACTGAGGTTTTATGCGCTTTTGTTGTTTTATTTTGGTTTGTTGTAATAAAAATTCATTGTTTGCTGTTTGGCCGGAGTGTATTTGATTTAAATGTGTCACATGTGTGGTTGATGAGCTTTGTATTCTGTCTGACATTTGTCTTGATACATTTGACTTAATTTTGACATACTCATCATCATCATCGTCATCATGGACATGATTTTCATTATTATTGTAGTCAACATTATTGGCATTCGGTTGAGTATTGTAAGGTTTTGCTAATAATCCATTTACAACAGTCTGTTGCAGTTTAGTTGCTGGTAAATCGAATATTTTTGTTGTAGGCAATGTTGTTGCTGTTTGATTTTCATTTCCTTTTAATGTAATATTTTCTAACTTTTCCCCTACTTTATTTGATAAAACGTTAAATGTATTATTTATGAGTGTTTGATGTTGTAGTTGTTGTGTTTTTTCATTTACTTGGCTTTTCACCTTATTGCTTCTGTTGTTGTTAGTTTTTATTATCGATTTAGTTGTTGGCTGTTGTGTAACTATTTCAAATTTCCGCTCAATGTCCTGTTCAACCAGAGTATTAGTATTAGAAGACTTTAAACTGCCAACAGCATCTGTCTTCACACTAGTTTCTATAGCAACTGTAACAGTTTTGTTAGCAATAGGACCAGGGGTAACAAAGGTAGAGGCAGTAGCAGCAGCGTCAACAGCAAGTATTTGAAAGGATTTAGTTACGAAGAAAAAGGCTGTCAACAGCAGAAACAATTTACCAAATTGACAGATTGTTAACTTCATTTAGATGCAGCTACAATTTATTTTATTCTGTATTCCATTTAGATGAATTTTTATTTTCTACTTTCTTCAACTATTTTGTTTTTGCTTGTTTTTTTTTTATTAAAAAAAGTAAAATGAAATGCAAACTTTAACTGTATTATGCCGCTGTTAATGGTTGTTGGTGCTTATGTTTGTTCTGTTGAATTTGTTATGTTGCTTAAGTTGGCGTTTATAGTGCAACTTTTTTAGTTCTTGTTGTTTTGTTAATTTAAATTGCATTTTAATTAGTTTTTTGTTTATACTTTTGATATTGTTGACGGTAAAAAGTTGTACTTGTATTGTCACGATCTGAGCCAAAATTTTTATTTTATTTTATGATTGGCATTGTCATTGTCATTACAGTTCGTTAGTTCTGCAAGAAAACAAAAAAGAAAAATTTATTAGTTGCAAACTACATAATAATAATCATACGCTCTAAAAATTTTCACTAATGATACTCATACGCTTCAGTGTGCAGTTAACAAATATTAATCATACGTATTTGTATATTTCTCATTAACTTTTATTTGGATTTTTTCTCACAAAAACTTGAAGTTGTGCCAATTTGAAAGAATATTTTTGCCAAATTAATAATATAATAATAAAACATATAAATTTATATTCCTGCATTTGAAAAATTTTCTTAAATGGTCGTTGACACTTTGACATTTACATAAATAGCTAATATAGTAATATAAATACACAAAGTATAATAAAAAGGTCAAATAAAAGTTCAATTTGTTTAAAAGATTTCCAAATCGTTTTAAATTCAATAGATTATTTCATTAATTTAGGTATTTCAGATATTCTGTCCTGGCATATCAGATTGTCATCTATTGGGTTTTTTTCAGCCCAATAGAATTTGGTATATGGGCGATAGAGTAAAACAAGTAAGAAATTATAGTCGGGCGGGGCCGACCATATGATACCCTACACCAGTTATGAATATTAAATGTGATTTATTTTTCATAATAAAGCATTTGTCTTCAATATTCCCTTGTTCCGATACATTTAAGCAATTTATGGATGAAAAACTAATTTTCTGAAAGAGGCTTTATATGGAGGCTAGGGGCAAATATGGACCAAGCCCGATAAAATTTTGTGAATATATTTATATTGACATAATATTTTATTGTGCTGAATTTCATCGCGATATTTGTGTTTATAAGCTAATTTGGGACATTCAAGTAATTTTCTGAAGGGGACTTTGTATGGGAGCTAGGTTCAAATGTGGCCCGATCTTTATGAAATTTGGCAGGGTCATCAAGACTTCTATAAAACTTAGTTGTGCCGTATTTTACCGATATATCTGTATATTTAACATAATTATGAGCTCAGAAGCCCTTTTCGGGGGGTTCTGTTCTATGGGGGCTAGGTGAAATAATGGACCGATTTTAACCATTTTCAATAGGCTTCGTCCTTAGGTCAAATAAAACGTGCGTGCCAAATTTCATCCAATTATCTTGAAAATTGCGACCTGTACCTTGCGCACAAGGTTTACATGGACAGCCAGCCAGCCAGACGGACGGACGGACGGACATAGCTTAATCGACTCAGAAAACGATTCTAAGCCGATTGGTATACTTTAAGGTGGGTCTAGGACGAATATTTTTGTATGTTACAAACATCAGCACAAATCCAATATACCCTCCCCACTAAAGTGGTGTAGGGTATAATGAAACTCGATTATCAAAAAAACTTATTAAAGACGATTTTCTGTACTAGTTTATATCTATAGTCTAGTCTATAGTCTAGTCTATAGTCTAGTCTATAGGCTAGTCTATAGTCTAGTCTATAGTCTAGTCTATAGTCTAGTCTATAGTCTAGTCTATAGTCTAGTCTATAGTCAAGTATATAGTCTAGTCTATAGTCTAGTCTATAGTCTAGTCTATAGTCTAGTCTATAGTCTAGTCTATAGTCTAGTCTATAGTCTAGTCTATAGTCTAGTCTATAGTCTAGTCTATAGTCTAGTCTATAGTCTAGTCTATAGTCTAGTCTATAGTCTAGTCTATAGTCTAGTCTATAGTCTAGTCTATAGTCTAGTCTATAGTCTAGTCTATAGTCTAGTCTATAGTCTAGTCTATAGTCTAGTCTATAGTCTAGTCTATAGTCTAGTCTATAGTCTATTCTATAGTCTAGTCTATAGTCTAGTCTATAGTCTAGTCTATAGTCTAGTCTATAGTCTAGTCTATAGTCTAGTCTATAGTCTAGTCTATAGTCTAGTCTATAGTCTAGTCTATAGTCTAGTCTATAGTCTAGTCTATAGTCTAGTCTATAGTCTAGTCTATAGTCTAGTCTATAGTCTAGTCTATAGTCTAGTCTATAGTCTAGTCTATAGTCTAGTCTATAGTCTAGTCTATAGTCTAGTCTATAGTCTAGTCTATAGTCTAGTCTATAGTCTAGTCTATAGTCTAGTCTATAGTCTAGTCTATAGTCTAGTCTATAGTCTAGTCTATAGTCTAGTCTATAGTCTAGTCTATAGTCTAGTCTATAGTCTAGTCTATAGTCTAGTCTATAGTCTAGTCTATAGTCTACTTTATAGTCTAGTCTATAGTCTAGTCTATAGTCTAGTCTATAGTCTAGTCTATAGTCTAGTCTATAGTCTACTTTATAGTCTAGTCTATAGTCTAGTCTATAGTCTAGTCTATAGTCTAGTCTATAGTCTAGTCTATAGTCTAGTCTATAGTCTAGTCTATAGTCTAGTCTATAGTCTAGTCTATAGTCTAGTCTATAGTATATTCTATAGTCTAGTCTATAGTCTAGTCTATAGTCTAGTCTATAGTCTAGTCTATAGTCTAGTAGTAGTCTATAGTCTAGTCTATAGTCTAGTCTATAGTATATTCTATAGTCTAGTCTATAGTCTAGTCTATAGTCTAGTCTATAGTCTATAGCGTATAGTCTAGTCTATAGTCTAATCTATAGTCTAGTCTATTGTCTAGTCAAATGAGGCGTACATATGTTCGTTCAATTCATCAATTATCTTGAGAATTATACTAAAGGATAATTAAAGAATGTAAAGACGAATGAACTTAAAGGTTGTTATAGGTCCAACGTAAGTGCAAATAAATCTTTCAGAGAAATATAATATTGTTAGATGTTCTTGAAGATTTTTTTGTGTGAATAACATTAAAATCGGTTCTATATTTCAACCGATTTCTTTTAAAAAAGTAGTTCAAAATTACAGTTTAAGAAAAGTACATGACGAAGGAGACCTATTTTAAGCCCACATAGCGCCGCCTCTGAAAACTTAGAATTGACTTGTGCCAAGTTTGGTCCCCTTCGATACTTAATTGTTAACTAAAATTCCGATTGGAAAGTTGTATGGGGGCTACACGAATTACCGATATTAACGAAAATCAATAAATAATACATCAAAGGATGGACAAATTGACGTATATAACTAAAGCTGCAGAGCAAGTGATTCTATGTCAAATGGTAGCTTTTTAATTATATATATATATATATATATATATATATATATATATATATATATATATATATATATATATACTAGTGAACATTTTTGGCCGGGACTAAAGTTTCTCAGAAAGCACAATATCGCTGAGGCAATGTTTCAAGGCCGGTTATATTTCGGTTTCTAAACAAGATATTATTATTCCTTTTATTATTTGACATTCTTTTAAACTCTTCCAATAAAAATGTAATGTTTTTTTTAATTGTTCATTACAATAAGCATAATATATTCTTTATTCAAAGAAAATAATACATTAATATTTAAAAAAAAATAGAATAATTATTACCGATAATACTCGAGAGCTCAAATATGGGACTTTGTATATTACTAAATATTATTATTAACTAATGTTTATATAGTTTATGTATTATTAAAAAATGAAAATAAATAAACGATAATAAAAAAAAAAATAAAAAAAAAAACAAGATATTATTATATCCATTGTAATGAACTTTATCTCTTATGTGAAGTCCCGACAAAAAAAACTATACTAGTAGAAAAATTAAAACTTTTAATAGATGTAGAACATCATATGGTTAGACATATTGATGTAGATTTTCTTAGTTGTTTAAAATAAAAAATATAAGAATGATATAATTCAAAATTCTCATCACATACTTTACTACACGAGTACTTTGGTCTTTAATAAAAAAAGTTCATATTAAATTACAAAATCATTTTTGTTTATTTTTCCTCGGTCATTCATGTGTAGACATGAATGTATGTAAAAATGTGTAACTGCGTCATGTATCTATGAACAGCTACAGCATCTGCATACACAGTGGTAGACTACAATGTTTACAATAAAAGTTTTCTTTTATCCAAGAGACCATGGAGGGTGGTTGAGTAAAAAAATATATCTAAAAAGCAAATGAAACAAAAAATTATGTAAACAAGCCCATTGGACATTTGCGACATCAAGGGCTCAAAACAAATCTCAGTGCTGTTGTCATTGTTTTTTTTTTAATATTTTCCTCCTCGCTTGTTCGTATCTGCATGTTGGTTTTTAAACATGTATGTTTAAACAGTAGGTTTTGCTTAAGTGCAGGTTGTAGTACAACAACACCAACACCTTTTTGTTATAAATATTATTACTGCTGTTTTTACCTGTATTCTTTTTAACTATAACTTGTTATACAATAAAACAAAGTATACTGGCTACCACCTGACTGGCATGTTAATTTTAATATTTTTATTTTAGTATCGTGTAAATTTAGTTCTTTTTTTCAGACAAAGTTATATCATGTTAGTTGCACTAAGTCGCAGTTTTAACAATAAACTTGCTAGTGAGGAAGTTAAAAACAATTTCTGGCGCTATATGGACGAACATGTTTTGGTATGTGTAGTTCGTTTCCATTCAATGTATGTTTATAGTAGTCACCACATTTGTTTTACAATAAAAATTTTTATGTGCTCATGTGTAAAGAAAATATAATCTATGGTCAGATATTTTATAAGGAAAATAGTTTCATTTGCAATTTTTTGAAATACATTGTTGGTTTTCTTATGTTTACGTTTTCTAAATAGACTTTAAAATATAATATGTACATTTCTATACAAAGGTATACCAGATACACTAAAGTCTAGTCTATAGTCTAGTCTATAGTCTAGTCTATAGTCTAGTCTATAGTCTAGTCTATAGTCTAGTCTATAGTCTAGTCTATAGTCTAGTCTATAGTCTAGTCTATAGTCTAGTCTATAGTCTAGTCTATAGTCTAGTCTATAGTCTAGTCTATAGTCTAGTCTATAGTCTAGTCTATAGTCTAGTCTATAGTCTAGTCTATAGTCTAGTCTATAGTCTAGTCTATAGTCTAGTCTATAGTCTAGTCTATAGTCTAGTCTATAGTCTAGTCTATAGTCTAGTCTATAGTCTAGTCTATAGTCTAGTCTATAGTCTAGTCTATAGTCTAGTCTAGTCTAGTCTATAGTCTAGTCTATAGTCTAGTCTATAGTCTAGTCTATAGTCTAGTCTATAGTCTAGTCTATAGTCTAGTCTATAGTCTAGTCTATAGTCTAGTCTATAGTCTAGTCTATAGTTCTAGTCTATAGTCTAATAGTCTAGTCTATAGTCTAGTCTATAGTCTAGTTATAGTCTAGTCTATAGTCTAGTCTATAGTCTAGTATAGTCTAGTCTATAGTCTAGTCTATAGTCTAGTCTATAGTCTAGTCTATAGTCTAGTTATAGTCTAGTCTATAGTCTAGTCTATAGGTCTAGTCTATAGTCTAGTCTATAGTCTAGTCTATCTAGTCTAAGTCTATAGTCTAGTCTATAGTCTAGTCTATAGTCTAGTCTATAGTATAGTCTATAGTCTAGTTATAGTCAATCTAGTAGTCTATAGTCTAGGTCTATAGTCTAGTCTATAGTCTAGTCTATAGTCTAGTCTAAGTCTAGTATTGTCTAGTCTATAGTCTAGTCTATAGTATGTTATATAGTCTAGGTCTATAGTTAGTCTATAGTCTAGTCTAGTCTATAGTCTAGTTTATAGTCTAGTTTATAGTCTAGTCTATAGTCTAGTCTATAGTCTAGTCTATAGTCTAGTCTATAGTCTATTCTATAGTCTAGTCTATAGTCTAGTCTATAGTCTAGTCTATAGTCTAATCTATAGTCTAGTCTATAGTCTAGTCTATAGTCTAGTCTATAGTCTAGTCTATAATCTAGTCTATAGTCTAGTCTATAGTCTAGTCTATAGTCTAGTCTATAGTTTAGTCTATAGTCTAGTCTATAGTCTAGCCTATAGTCTAGTCTATAGTCTAGTCTATAGTCTAGTCTATAGTCTAGCCTATAGTCTAGTCTATAGTCTAGTCTATAGTCTAGTCTATAGTCTAGTCTATAGTCTAGTCTATAGTCTAGTCTATAGTATAGTCCAACGGTTCCCAAATGGGGGTCCGCGGACCCCTAGTGGTCCGTAGTAAAATCCTAGGGGGTCCGCGAAGACGAACGAAAAAAACATGAATAAACAATATTCTTTTATATGTATGTACAAATATCTCCAATGTTTGTGCAATAATCCCAAATTTTTTGGTGACTTTTTGAATTTTATTTTTTTATATGTACTGAAATAATGGTTTTTTATTTATATGTACTGAAATAATGGTTTTTATTTCAGACAAATAATTCTCTGCCTTACAATTAAATTAGGGATACTGGTATTCCGGAGTATGAAGTTCAATTCAAAGACAAGCTTATTACAGATTTAAGTTTATCAAATTGTAAGCAAAAGTGTTCTTGTTTGAAAGGACTAAAATTATATATTTTCAAAACAGAGGTGACTCTTTATGCATCTCTTTATAAATATTCCAATCCGACGTGATACACAGATTTTAACTTGATTTTGTCGACCAATACATATTATTAAATTAACATCAGAAAATCCATACCGTTTCGCGTAAATATGTAGCCAAAAACCATGAAGTAAAATAATTCGTTGGTATTTTAAAATTCAAATTTAAGTTCCAAATTCACAGTACTTTAACAAAGAGTTTAAATCATATATTATGCGGATAACGCATTCCGCAACAACATAGAAGAAGTCCAACTTTCTTATATTATTTTCGCGAAAACTTAGCTCACTTACTCAGTTCAATCTTTGCAATCGCAACAAATTTTTGAAACGTGACTCCTTAAGCACATGTGACAATATTTGATAAAGAAACCTTTTCGCTACCTTGAAGAAAAATGAACATAAAAGATCTCACGATCATAAAATGAAACATCATGTTAACATATCAACAAAGAAGTTATTTTATCTTCAAAACATGCAATTGAAAACCTATCTGAAATATTATATATTCTCAATGTACGGGAATATTTTATAGATATGACATCTCTACATTTATTAGACCTAGGGATTAATGGACTCGGTCAATTTTCGGATGGACAATTATTTAGAAGAATAGAATATCAAAATATGTATGGGGGTCCGCGAAATTAAATAAGTTCTTCAAGGGGTCCGCAAAGTAAAAATCGGTGGGAACCGCTGGTATAGTCTGTAGTCTAGCCTAGTCTATAGTCTAGTCTATAGTCTAGTCTATAGTCTAGTCTATAGTCTAGTCTATAGTCTAGTCTATAGTCTAGTCTATAGTCTAGTCTATAGTCTAGTCTATAGTCTAGTCTATAGTCTAGTCTATAGTCTAGTCTATAGTCTAGTCTATAGTCTAGTCTATAGTCTAGTCTATAGTCTAGTCTATAGTCTAGTCTATAGTCTAGTCTATAGTCTAGTCTATAGTCTAGTCTATAGTCTAGTCTATAGTCTAGTCTATAGTCTAGTCTATAGTCTAGTCTATAGTCTAGTCTATAGTCTAGTCTATAGTCTAGCCTATAGTCTAGTCTATAGTCTAGTCTATAGTCTAGTCTATAGTCTAGTCTATAGTCTAGTCTATAGTCTAGTCTATAGTCTAGTCTATAGTCTAGTCTATAGTCTAGTCTATAGTCTAGTCTATAGTCTAGTCTATAGTCTAGTCTATAGTCTAGTCTATATAGTCTAGTCTATAGTCTATAGTCTAAAGTTTTTGAATTTTTTCCAGTCTATAGTTTGGTCTGTAATAGAGTAAGATGCTAAAAATGGGAGTGGAACATTATTTTAAATGGAGTTCTTTTCGTATTACGATGAGGTGCCCAAACCCTCCAGTATTTCGTTAAAATTTAAAATAAATGTAAAAATTTTACAAATTTTTGTTTTTAGTTGGTATGATGCTAGCACCCATCCATCTATTGAAGTCTTTAGGCTTAGGACTTGTATACATTAGAGGTGTCCAAAAATCTCTATTTTGTTTGAAAGTATGTTATTTTTTATTAGTGTCTAAAACTTAATTGTGTACCATCAAAATTTCAATAAATTTTCACATGTGTTCCTATTAACCGATTGGGCTTAAATTTAGCTGCAGTTAGTTTTAGACACTGAAGAACAAAATGAGAATCATCCAAGTTAAATTATTTTTAGGGCCGCCACTAATGTTTTGTACATATTTGGACAATTTAGTAAATTTACTGTTACTTTTTTCCTTCATATACTTTACGACATTAAAAAAAATAAGAAAAACAATAAAATCTATGTACAAAAATATTTCATACTAAAAACTCGTATTTGTAGATGTCATTATTATGTTTCCTATCAAATATTGACAACAATAAAATAATACAAGGAAACAAAAATTTGTATGTATATGAATGTGTGAGTTTGTATAATAACAAGTAAATGTTAGATAAACATCCTTTTTATTTTGAAAATTTTTTATTTGTTCTAAAAGGAAAAAAACTTGGTTCATTTGATGACATTCAATCGTAGTCATGCATAAAAAAATAATCAATTTAGGAGCAACAAATAAATTGTTTGTAATTTGTAAGAAATAAAAATAGAAAATAATACAAGGTTGATTTTGTTTTTCTTGGTTACACTTTTCAGCAATAAAATTATTTTATATCTTATTTTTCAATATTTATTGTTTAAAAAACAGCAAGAATAATACTAAATAAGTATAAACAAAAGTTGATTTTTATTTTGAGAAAGTAAATAAACAATAAATTTTAATACGAAAGAAATTTATTATTGTTTACCGGAAAAGAAATTAATAATACAGGCGCAAGAGATTTATTGTAGCTTAAAAAAATGATTCTAAATATTTTTTAGGCGACAGTTGATAATTTTAAAAAATAAATAAAAAATTTAAAAATATACCAATACTTTAAGAAAACCTAAACTCTATTAAATTAAATAGAATGGATACTTTTATATTTTTGCTTTAATTCATTTGAAAGTTAAGTACGAGTAAAAGTATCAAATTGGTAAATATTTTTTTATATTCTTAACATTTTCTGCTTTTAAATATTGTTCTATAGAACAACATAAACAAGTAATACAAAAATGATTTTAAGAAAACTTTTTTTTTAAAGAAGATACATTAAGTCATTATTCCTAGCATTCTCATCTTTGTATTTGCAAAATGTAAGTAATTCCTAGAAACTTAGATATTTCTAAGGAAATTTCATTATTTTCTCTGGTGTATTATTAGAGTCTATTAGTAAATAATTTTCTTCAAAGAACATCACTTAAATAACTACATGTACTTACGTATAAGAACAATTCACATGCTCAAATAGACATGTTTCATGTGGCAACAAAGATGTGATAATTTGAATGTATGTATATACATATGTATGTACAAGTGTACAGCACGTTTATAGATGTACTTCTACATTCTTATATAAGTTATAGCACATAACTTCTTTATATATAGTATGAATATATTAGGCTAGTGCCAATTAATTTTAATTAAGGAAATTTTATTTAAAATTTTCCGAAATATTGGAAAAAGGCAGTGATTTCCATTAACGTTTAACCACCTAGTTGGCTGTAAATCGTATTTCGTCACGGATGTACTCTTTGTATATATAGTACTCTTTGTATAGTCTAGTCTAGTCTAGTCTATAGTCTAGTCTATAGTCTAGTCTATAGTCTAGTCTATAGTCTAGTCTATAGTCTAGTCTATAGTCTAGTCTATAGTCTAGTCTATAGTCATAGTCTAGTCTATAGCTAGTCTATAGTCTAGTCTATAGTCTAGTCTATAGTCTAGTCTAGTCTAGTCTTATAGTCAGTCTATAGTCTAGTCTATAGTCTAGTCTATAGTCTAGTCTATAGTCTAGTCTATAGTCTAGTCTATAGTCTATAAGTCCAGTTTATAGTCTAGTCTATCGACTATTTTTTTCTATTAGTCTATAGTCTAGTCTAGTCTAGTATAGTCTAGTCTATAGTCTAGTCTATAGTCTAGTTATAGTCTAGTCTATAGTCTAGTCTATAGTCTAGTCTATAGTCTAGTCTATAGTCTAGTCTATAGTCTAGTATAGTCTAGTCTATATAGTCTATAGTCTAGTCTATAGTCTAGTCTATAGTCTAGTCTATAGTCTAGTCTATAGTCTAGTCTATAGTCTAGTCTATAGTCTAGTCTATAGTCTAGTCTATAGTCTAGTCTATAGTCTAGTCTATAGTCTAGTCTAGTAGTTCTAGTTAGTCTATAGTCTAGTCATCGTCGTTATAGTTTAGTCTATAGTCTAGTCTATAGTCGTCTATAGCTAGTCTATAGTCGTTATAGTCTAGTATAGTCTAGTCTATAGTCTAGTCTTAGTCTAGTCTATAGTCTAGTCTATAGTCTAGTCTATAGTCTAGTCTATAGTCTAGTCTATAGTCTAGTCTATAGTCTAGTCTATAGTCTAGTCTATAGTCTAGTCTATAGTCTAGTCTATAGTCTAGTCTATAGTCTAGTCTATAGTCTAGTCTATAGTCTAGTCTATAGTCTAGTCTATAGTCTAGTCTATAGTCTAGTCTATAGTCTAGTCTATAGTCTAGTCTATAGTCTAGTCTATAGTCTAGTCTATAGTCTAGTCTATAGTCTAGTCTATAGTCTAGTCTATAGTCTAGTCTATAGTCTAGTCTATAGTCTAGTCTATAGTCTAGTCTATAGTCTAGTCTATAGTCTAGTCTATAGTCTAGTCTATAGTCTAGTCTATAGTCTAGTCTATAGTCCTAGTCTATAGTCTAGTCTATAGTCTAGTCTATAGTCTAGTCTATAGTCTAGTCTATAGTCTAGTCTATAGTCTAGTCTATAGTCTAGTCTATAGTCTAGTCTATAGTCTAGTCTATAGTCTAGTCTATAGTCTAGTCTATAGTCTAGTCTATAGTCTAGTCTATAGTCTAGTCTATAGTCTAGTCTATAGTCTAGTCTATAGTCTAGTCTATAGTCTAGTCTATAGTCTAGTCTATAGTCTAGTCTATAGTCTAGTCTATAGTCTAGTCTATAGTCTAGTCTATAGTCTAGTCTATAGTCTAGTCTATAGTCTAGTCTATAGTCTAGTCTATAGTCTAGTCTATAGTCTAGTCTATAGTCTAGTCTATAGTCTAGTCTATAGTCTAGTCTATAGTCTAGTCTATAGTCTAGTCTATAGTCTAGTCTATAGTTAGTCTAAAGTCTAGGCTATAGTCTAGTCTATAGTCTAGGCTATAGTCTAGTCTATAGTCTAGTCTATAGTCTAGTCTATAGTCTAGTCTATAGTCTAGTCTATAGTCTAGTCTATAGTCTAGTCTATAGTCTAGTCTATAGTCTAGTCTATAGTCTAGTCTATAGTCTAGTCTATAGTCTAGTCTATAGTCTAGTCTATAGTCTAGTCTATAGTCTAGTCTATAGTCTAGTCTATAGTCTAGTCTATAGTCTAGTCTATAGTCTAGTCTATAGTCTAGTCTATAGTCTAGTCTATAGTCTAGTCTATAGTCTAGTCTATAGTCTAGTCTATAGTCTAGTCTATAGTCTAGTCTATAGTCTAGTCTATAGTCTAGTCTATAGTCTAGTCTATAGTCTAGTCTATAGTCTAGTCTATAGTCTAGTCTATAGTCTAGTCTATAGTCTAGTCTATAGTTTAGTCTATAGTCTAAGTACATTCTATAGTTTTTGAGAATAGAATTTTGTCCAGTCTTCTACTTCTACATTCATTCAGGCATACTTACATAACTATAGCTACATACATACACAGAAAAAAACTAAAAATATGTTTCAATTATCAAAATAATTGTATCAAGCAAGTTTTGCACCTATCACCAAAATGATGATATCAATTATCAAATTTGTAAAAAAATTAAAAAAATACTTTATTTTTCCAAATAACGAATTAATCAGAACAATTAATATCAATAATTGAGACAAAATTTAAAATTGATTAATTCATTAATTGTATAAATTAAATATTTAATAAAAATAAAATCTAATTTTTATTAATTTATTAATCAAACGAATTAGTTTGTTTGGTAGAAAATGTATTAAAAACCAATTAAGTTGATAATTAAAACAATCAAATTATTAATTGATTACTCACAATGTTAAAGGAATGCTTGACCTTTAACAATGCGTTGAGCATTTACAAAAATATCACTTTATTATCAAATTTGAACATATAAAGTGTTTTATAAATTGTCAAGAAACTTGAATATTATATGCCTAAAATCTTATTGACTATTTAAGAATTATAAACATGTTTAGCATAAGAAATCAAAATAAAATATTTAAAAAAAACTAAAACAGAAAAGTTGGCCAGAAAATTTTTTTCAATCAATTAAAAAACTAATTGAATCAATTAAAAATTTAATCAAATTTGTAAACTTAGGTTTTAAACAACGAGATAATTAAGACAAATAAAAAATTGCTTAAATTAAAATTAAAGAAAGAGAAAAACATGTTAATTGAAAATAAACTACTGATAATTTTTTCTGTGTACATACCGAGAGCTATCTGAGCAGTTATGGACATTGCACATTTGTTTATAAGAATACCTATATTAATAAGAACTAGAGTTCGCCCAGCGGTCGAAATTCGACCAGAACATATGCTGGAAAAATTGCATAAATATGCTAAAATAAAACCCTTTTTATGTAGTTCAAATCTGCGGTAAAAAATTAACTTTATTGATATTATCAAAGTGTATAATTTGCTTTGATTAATGTTTTCTTTTAGAAAATGTGATGGTTTTTTGGTAAAAGTCCCATATGATATGAGATATGTGGAAATGTTCTAAATAATTTGTCAAAACAATAAAAATATTTAAAATAAATAATGTCTTATCTAATTATAAATAAATTTTATTTGGATGTCATTAGTAGTCCATCCATCAAGTATATGCTGTATAAATTCTCCCTTATAACACTCGACAAAGACTTCAGCAGACCTACATTTATTAAATAAACGATAAATTGCTAAGTACAGTTAAACACTCTTCATCCCAAAAGACATGATTTATATTTAGCAGTTTCATCTAGCAGTTTTATCTATTTTTATATAGCATATAACCATCACCTATTCAACTTACAGTTTTCACTTTACACTACTATTTCCTAATTGGAAATCTAATCCTCGCTGTGCTAAACCTGCATATAAGCGACATACCTATCCATTTATTGCGGTGTATCATGTACCGGCATGACGAACTAAACATTACTTATATTTTATACAGGCTTTTTTATTACTTACTGACACTGAATCAATTCGTTAATCCATCATTTAAATCTTCCAAATCAATCAAAAATAATAATTATGTATCGCAATTCAGTATTTTATTTCACCGATTTTTTTCGTTAAACATAATCGAAAAGCATCGGCAGTGTAACGACCAATAAATAGTTCACGTTAATAATTTTATATTTAAAAATATTTCAATACATAACTTTTGACATTCTTATAGTTTTCCGATCTTTGTCTTTAAAATATTCTACGGTCGTTAAAAATTTAGGGAATTGAAAATTCGTTAATGCAACCGATATTTGTCATTACTTTACGATATCAATACTTAAAATTAAAAAATTACTGAATTCCGGTACTGATGTCCTACCAATATTTTTCCAGGTCAAATACTTCAAATACTTCATACAAATTAGTGGCAGTAGTTGGAAAGAATAAAATCAAGAAGTTAAATTAATTTCTTTATTCACTTAACTACTAAAGAAGGGAGTCAAAACTAGATTTGCAACTATTAGTGTAAACAACTAATTAATTAGTTCTTGTACTCCTGCGTTCACACTAAGGGATATCGAAAGAAATGTTTTAGAGTCGAATTTTTGTCCCAGTAAACACTTTAATCAAACTGCAGATGGCAAATCTGAAAAATAATTTTCTTTAATTTTGTATACACTTCACTGATTGTTCTTGAAAGGACGAATGATGTTTCTCTTAGACCAACTACAAATCTTCACTTCATTCCCTAAAAGTTATAATTTATTAATTTCACCACCGAGTTTTTCTCTAATATTAATAAACTCTTTTCAAACCCTGCTTCACGCTACAAAAGCATGCATTAATGTGTCAGTATTTGTTTGCCTATATTTGGTAGGATTTTATAAATTCTACAAATGTAATTCTATACTACGGGAAATATACTAAACAACAATGAATAAGCAAACAAACAAACAAACAATGAGCTGCAATTCTATACAAACTAACAATGAAAAGAGAGAAAAAACGGAAAATACACATTTGTAAATAGTGCTACTCGGGCACAAATTGCATTTTCATTTCAATCAGCACGTGTTTAAAATGAACATCCGTTCTAAAATACCAGTTTACCTGACATTCCACACCCACATACACACTCGTGCAATACATAACGACTTTCTTGCAAACATTTTGTATACAAACATAGAGGTAAACTAAATTCTATTGTAACACTATTGTAAAACAAATGTCTTTTAGTTGTTATTACGGTGCATGAAATTTTGCTTGTGTGAGTGGACGAGTGAATGAACAAGAATGTGCATGTTTAACTTGGATATGAAAACTGTAAACAAATGTACATTTCATTCGTTTATACTGCAAGTCTACTTATTTACTTGGAATTTATTCGATTTAAATGCTTTTGTGTATGTTGGCCTACTAAGCGTATTACACTTTTTTACTTTTAATTTCAGTGGTATCATTTTGGACGTAAGTGTGTGTTGTGGCTCTAATACATTGAACATAAATCATGATCTAAAAAGAATGTAATTTGTATAATAAATTTTCTTTTTGTAGAAAATTCTCTCTTTATAGAAAATTTTGGATACATTTTTTATAGAAAATATTCAATAAATTTTCTTGTTATAGAGAATTTTCAATAATTTCTTTTTATAGAAAATTGTCAATAAATTTTATTTTCAATGAATTTTCTATTTACTGAATA
The DNA here is from genome assembly GCF_015586225.1 of Lucilia sericata. NCBI lineage: Eukaryota > Metazoa > Arthropoda > Insecta > Diptera > Calliphoridae > Lucilia > Lucilia sericata. The sequence goes on from NW_023994259.1 coordinate 244,496, forward strand.
TTTTCAAAAAATTTTCTTTTTATAGAAAATGTTGGATAAATTTTCTTTTTATAGAAAATTTTGGATAAATTTTTTTATAAATTTTCAATAATTTTCTTTTTATAGACAATTTTCATTAAATTTTCTTTTTATAGAAAATTGTCGATAAATTTTCTTTTTATTGAAAATTTTCAGTTAATTTTCTTTTTATAGAAAATTCTCATTAAATTTTCTTTATATAGAAAATTTTCAATTAATTTTCTTTTATAGAGAATTTAGCTTAAATTTTCTTTTTATAGAAAATTTTGGATAAATTTTCTATTTATAGAAAATTTTGTTTAAATTTTCTTTTTGCGGAAAATTTGCAATAAATTTTCTTATTATAGAAAATTTTCATTAAATTTTCATTAAATTTTCTTATTAAATTTTCTTATAAAAGAAAATTTTCATTAAATTTTCTTTTTACAGAAAATTTTCGTTAAATTTTCTTTTTATAGAAAATTTTCATTAAATTTTCTTTTTATAGAAAATTTTCGTTAAATTTTCTTTTTATAGAAAATTTTCATTAAATTTTCTTTTTAGAGAAAATTTTCATTAAATTTTCTTTTTATACAAAATTTTCATTAAATTTTCTTTTTATAGAAAATTTTCGTAAAATTTTCTTTTTATAGAAAATTTTCGTTAAATTTTCTTTTTTCATTAAATTTTCTTTTTATAGAAAATTTTCATTAAATTTTCTTTTTATAGAAAATTTTCATTAAATTTTCTTTTTATAGAAAATTTTCATTATTTTTTCTTTTTATAGAAAATTTTCATTAAATTTTCTTTTTATAGAAAATTTTCATTAAATTTTTTATAGAAAATTTTCATTAAATTTTCTTTTATAGAAAATTTTCATTAAATTTTCTTTTTATAGAAAATTTTCATTAAATTTTCTTTTTATAGAAAATTTTCATTAAATTTTCTTTTTATAGAAAATTTTCATTAGATTTTCTGTTTATAGAAAATTTTCATTAGATTTTCTGTTTATAGAAAATTTTGGTTAAATTTTCTGTTTATAGAAAATTTTCAATAAATTTTATTTGTATGGAAATTTGTCAATAATTTTCCTTTAAAAGAGAATTTTCAATAATTTTTCTTTTTATAGAAAATTTTCATTAAATTTTCTTTTATAGAATTTTTTTTTATAAAAAATTTTCAAAAAATTTTCTTTTTATAGAAAATTTTGTAAAAAATTCTTTTTTTGAACAGAATTATCGTTGAATTTTCTTTTAAAATAAAATTTTGTTTTCGCATTTCCTCTACATTTGGCTCAAATTATATTTTGTTTATTTTTTAGATTTTCCTCATCCATTAGAACTGAATCCGTGTTAAAATACAATAATATTTATGTAGTAGAAAGTTGATAAATTAACGAACCTTGATTGAAACGTATACAAAATACACACGCTCATATAAAGTGACATTTAACAACACTAATTAAGTCAAACTGGCTGTTAAAATAAAAAATGTGTGTTTTTTTTTTTCGTCATTTTATTTTTATTTAGCATGAATGTTAAAAATACAGCTATAGAGTTAAATAAAGCTTAGTTGGGGTTGAAAAAATTTACAAATGAAAACAAAAATAATCTAATCGATAAATTGTTAACTAAGAGATGAGATTTTGTTGAATATATTTTTTTCTGGTGGAAGTTTAAATATCCCTAAAAACTTTACTAAAATCTAAATTTTATAAATAAATTTTAATAAAATTTAGTTAACATACAATCATTCGCATTAATATGTTTAACAATTTCGTTTTTAATTGTTTCTAATTTTATTTAAACTGTCAGTGCTTAATCATACGTATACGCAATATTTAAATAAATATCAATCATACGTCTAATTTTCAACAAAAACCATTTAAATATTAATAAAATTCAACCAAGCCTTAAGTAATTAATTACCATATTGATTTTCTATATATTAATATTCATTTATGAAATATTGATATGACATGCAATAACCCCAAAAATAACATCATTATTAAGTTAAAATACAAAATAACCCATAACATTATCTCACGCCTAAAACTAAAAACTTTTAAATATTAATATTAGGTAGTAAACTTTTCTGTTTGGTCTGATATTTCATTATTAACTATTATTTGCCAAATTCTAATTATTTGATATTATCTTTGTTAATGAGGCCAATTTTATATTTTTTACTTTTTTTTTTGCAACAACTTTAGCCATTTATTTCATCTCATCGATTCATTTGTAGAGTCATTTATTTCATCATTTATCATGATTTATCAGCACAAATTAGTGTATTCATTTAGCTTGTTTGTTGCTGTGTTAAAATGTTTTCTATTGGTTTTATACATTTCTTTTCTCCTGCTGATTTCGTGGTTTTGGTTTTGTTTAGCCTTGCTAAAGCTTTCTGTGAAAATCTTGGGCATCTTCAGGTGTTTCTCCCTACACAGCTTCACTAGTTTAATTGTCTATTTTTAGGAATTAGTTGTTTGTGTGTGAGATAATCCTTGCAGTTCGGGGTGACTGACTAGAGCAGGTTCTAGAGTTAACTATTTGCATAAGTATTTTGTTAACAGATTTTCTTAGAAGGAAGTCATGTGACTTTTTATGAACTCTAACGACACTTCACTCTGGTTAACTATTGATTCTACAAAAGGTAATTTTTGATTAAAAGAATTACAGTCTTTTCTTTCTACATTACTTGGGCACACTAAAATGATAAATGACTACTTGTCTCCATAGCATAATGACATCAAAACAACAATAATATTATAAAGTAAACTGATCCAAAAATATATAAAATATGCTTCAAGCAAATAGCTAAACAGTTGGGAAAACTGCTGGGAAATTTTTATATACATACCTGTGTATGTATGTCAATTTGTGTAAATTGTTATTTCGTTGTGTGTATTTTAGCTAAGAACACCGCTACTAAATACACCGGCTAATTGAGAATACAAATTAAAATGATATTTGCGGTTAAGAAATATTATAGACTTAAAGACCACTCATTGTTTGAATTAATGAAATTAGCGATGATTTTCATTGGTATAGGTAATGTTGGTTTCTCATTTAGAACATTGGTCTTTATGCAAATATTTAAATGAGAATGTTAGAAAAAATCTTTAGGTTTATGAATTTTTAATGAGAATGCTATACTTGTAAAGAAAATTTACACAATTATTAATTGAATATTTAGGTAATTCAATTAATAATTGTGTACATTTTCTTTCAAGTTTTATAATCAAATAAAATATATTTTAATCGTTATTGTTTTCAAGTGATTGCTTTTTCCTTGTCGGTATTTATATTGGGATTGATCCCATACTGCCTGTCATTCTGCAACGGGGCTACTATGGTAAGGGATTAAGCAGCTCGAGTTCTTTAGCAAAGAGCTTGTGCGTGGACCGGTTCAGCCATGTACAAAAATTGACACCTGAGTTCTTCATAGAAGGATTCATGGGGACATGGTAGACCGTCTCTACTCTACTTAGTGGATGAAACATAAGGCCGTCATGGCAGGAGTTCACGTTAAACTCTCGACATTCGTCTGTCCGACTGGCTGACTGTCCATGTTAATCTTGTGCGCTAGGTACAGGCCGCCATTTTCCAGATATTTTGATAAAATTTGTACCAAACGTGTTATTCAGGGACGAAGCCTATTGAAAATGGTTAAAATCGGTCCATTATTTCACCTTGCCCCCATATAACCGCACGTTCCGATTTGGTCTTTTTGTGGCATAATTACATTAAATATATTACTATCTATCCAAAAATCGGCTCAACTAATCATAAGAAACACACATAATTTTGTGAGGATCGGCCCATATTTAACCCTTACTTAGTTTTTCATCAGTAAATTGCTTAAATACTGCGGAATTAAGGTAAAATACAACATACAAGTTTTTTTTATCAAAAGTAAATAATTTTTAAAGTATACTCATAGTGTAGGGTATCATACGGTATCATACTTTCCTACTTATTTTCATTTCATTTCAAGTGGAAAGTTTTACATGGTGAAATTTCACTGCCTTTATTAACGTCACCTGTACGTATACGTGTTAATGATTTATTGATATTACAAATATTAAGTATACGCCGCAGGAGCACTTAAAATATTTTTTAACACGTCGATTCGATCGAATTTTTATGTTTTTTTTGCGTTTTTGATCTTGAAGATAAAACTAGATGAGCTATAACTTTGCCTCAGAGAATAAATCAAATTTCTGAACGGTTTGCAAGATATGAGCCTGAGAAAATGAAGTATTTTTTTGCAAAAATGACACTGTGGCCTCAAATTCTTTGGGGAAGTTAAAAAAGTACATGACTTTGGGCAAATGTGGCAAGGTTATACATATATAACCATATTCGACGGACACCAAGTCTTTCAACATGTAACATTTCGAAATATTCTGGGTCTTTATTAGGCGCTATCCATCTTGTTCTGATGATGCTTAGGAGATATATTCTATATCTTGAAATATTTAGAATTTTAACATTTCACATGAGCTGGCCCTCACTGATGACTCTTATACTCAAGTTCAAAATTTTAAATCAGCAACACTTTCTCCCTGGATATGTGAAATTTTATTAAATTCAAAACAACCAAATAAAGATTTTCATTTAGATCTAATTCAAATCAGTCATGTGGATATTAAAAAATTTCATCAATCAATTAACTCTTGGTATTCACTCTCATAAGGATCTTATCAAAAAGAAATAGAGATTAATCCAATGATGTTAAGCTAAATACCTAAAACACATTTCCTCTACTTTTATGACACTGGTAACTTCTAGAGGTCCTGCAACACTATTTAATATCAAAGCAAATTGTATGCAATAAGTACAAGATGTCGAAGTGCTTTACGTGCTTTACCTGGCGTGTAGCCCTACCCCACGGTGGTACTTTTTCAACCACTGGGTGAGTATCAAGTAAACAACTCACCACTGCCCCTTTGTGTTTGTTACACGCAGGTCGCAATTTTTGTACATGGATATGCCGGTCCATGTACAAGCACTTTGCTCAAGTACTCGAGCTATCTAATCTCTTGCCAAAGTAGTCACGTTGAGGAAATACAGGTATCATGAGCAAGCTCAATCTACCCCGACATAATGTCGCCCAACCACACTATGCAATAAGTACAATAAGTTTGCAACATTCGGTCGCACTAAAGAGTCGTTCGAATTGCGATATGATCTTTTTGTCTTGACATTACCCTGCAAAATGTAGCCTAGCCGACTTTGGAGGACGAGGCTGTTTATATTGTCCATTAAAGCGACGGTTCTTTATAAAATGTTTTCTTTTTAGAATGACATTTATACCATCGATAGAACCGTATCTACTATTAAATCTTGAAACGTCGATCATTAGTATGTATGTAGACTCACTTGCCTCTACTAAGTATCTCCAAGATGTGTAGCTAATGAAACTAATCAAAATTTGTTGAAGCAACCGATTGATTTTCTCGTTGACTGACAGACATGCATATCAAAAACATTTATAACTTATCTGATAACGAATTTTATGTGTGTATTTCTAAAGTCAGAAATGAAATTTTATTTTTAATAAAAAAAATCATATTTTTTTGTTCTTTTATCATATTTATGACTTCAATTCTATTTTTTTTTACATAATAAAATTTTTAATTCTCTTTTTTGTTCTATTCCTCTAACTATTTGTTATGACAGTAGGATTTTTTTTTAGTTTTTCTCAGTAGAGAAATTTTCCACTATTTTTTATTTTTTGCATATAAAACTGCTGGCAGCATTTTTTTGTGTATAAAAGTTATAAAAAGTCACGTTTTAACAAAAGTGAATGTTGTAAACAATATCCGAATATTTTTTTTTTTTTTGCGAATGTACATACATTTTGGGGTTAAATTGAGAAAAAAAAATATATATGTTAGAAAATAAACTAGAGAAAGTATTTTATGCAGCAGAGACGAATATAGTAACACTGCTTATGATCTTATTAAATCTTTTAATTTTTATATGTATATAGTTAGGGGAGAGAGAGGTTTAACTTTGTCATAATTTTAATTTTGTTTTTCGAAATACAACTTCTGTTATGAAAAATAACAAACGAAAGGACTTATTTGTATATCCTTAAATATCCTCTTGTAGGGTATTATAATAGTTTAAGATTTATTGCAAATCTTATTTTTGCAAACAGTTTTAAATAGTATTGTTGTTTTTAAGTCTTCTTTAAGGACTAAACTAAACCTTTTTAGTTTTGTCTTTTAATATACTTGAAATATGACAAAAATATGAATAATAGTTTTTAGTAGTTGATATAAGATCACAACATCTGATTTAAATCTTAAGGAGGAAAATTTTTTTTCGTCCTATTATATATACGTATATTCCCTTCTAACCTAGTTCCCATATGATGTGGTCTGAAAGCTAGTTAATGTCGAGTGCTTTACATGAACACCTGTCGTGTTGGCCTATTTCACTGTGGTCTTTCTCAACCACTGGGTGAGCTTCTGTTAGGATTCACCACCGCCACATTATGGTTCTTACACGCAAGTGACAATTTACGAATATGGAATTTTCGGTCCAGTATACGTGCACTTTGCTCAAGTACTTGACCATTGCTGTCCCGTTCCGAGATTCAAAAACATCCCTTCCGTTTACAACCACGCAGATGAGATGGCCACTGTTGAGTCGGCAACAGCATCTAGAGACATAACAAGTAGACCGAAGTATGAATCCATCAAATAAGCCGAAAGTTTGTTCTTACTCACAGTGACATACTGTGGTAAATCTGATGCCTCCCCGGGCATGTTTCCTTGATGTCAGACCGCATCTTGGTGTATTGCAGACCGGGGGTAGATAGGTACTGGTGGTACTACGGGTGGCCAGTTGCCCACAGGACTTGTCCTGGCTGGTCAGTTGGTTGAGGTTCCTTCGGGATCCACGTAGTGGCTGTAGTTGAAACCTAAATTGCAGGTTAAAAGACTGATACACGGTGAAATATAAATTTTCAAGATACATTTCTGTTATCGTTCCTAGATGCAAGGATCGGTACAAATTACAGAGCATGACTGTGGATTAATAAAATGTTGGAATTGAGCAGATAATGCAAAGGTAAATGAAGACCAACGATGTTTCTGATATCTACTTTGATTTAATAGATAGAATGGAGTGATTGATGGATTTAACGCATGTGTGATGGTGTAACGATGAACGATGTGTTAGACTACGGTCCGGCAAAAGGAGAAGGATGATATGGTGCAAAGTCGTCACTGCCCTTTCTTTCTTTCATTTATTAGCGATTTTCCAACATGGTTGAGTGCATGCTCAACTTATCACAGTGGGTATTTGTGGCCACTGAAATAAAGTCTTGTCAAATAATATGATCTGTGTTTCGGACTACCAATTACGTCCCCTAGGTGCTGTTGCCGAATCAACAGAGCCATAGTAGTGTGGTTGGGCGATATTATGTCGGGGTAGAATGAGCTTGCTCATGACACCTGTCTTTCACTAACATGACTACTTTGGCAAGAGATTACATAGCTCGAGTACTTGAGCAAAGTGCTTGTACATGGACCGGCATATCCATGTACAAAAATTGCGACCTGCGTGTAAGATAACCAAAGGGGCAGTGGTGAGTTGTTTACTTGTTACTCACCCAGTGGTTGAAAAAGTACCACCGTGTGATAGTACTCCACGCCAGGTAATCACGTAAAGCACTTCGATTTCATATGGTAAATCTGGTATGTACAGAGTTTACTCTGAACATACCTGGACAAGGAAGGCATATTCAATGCTATCACTTGTACCTTTCATCCATCACCATTCTACCCTGTTCACTTCTCATTTATGCGACACACTCATAAGAGAACAACATACGACAGACTCACTCTAGGTATACGTACAGATGAGTTCATTCTGTATCATACACAATTAACACCAACTCATTTCCAACGTTTAGTCCCACAGACACTCCTGTATGGGGTATCTGTTGCCATTCGGCAACAGCATTGAACTTATCCCGAAATATAGATTTCATCGTGTATCAGTCTTTTAAACGCAACTTACTCTTCCCGCGAATTTGGGTTTAAACCACAGCCGCAACGTGGATCCTGAAGGAAGCTCAACCATGACAAATTCTGCGGGCAACTGGCCACCCGTAGTACCATATTATGTGGTTCTCTGGTTTTTACCACATGTCTAATCATTCCAAGGACTAGCCGAGGAGTCTCGGAAGAGTAGAGGTACTGATAGCACCAGGATTGCAATACACCAAGATGAGGGTCTTTAATCAAGGAAACATATCCCGGGGGGAACCGGAAGCTAGTGTTGCGATAAGGAAGAAAGTTTTTTATTTAGTTTTCTGGCTTTTCAAAGTAAATCCCCTGTCATGTTTTGTCTCCCAGTTAAGAGTTATTCACGTAGCAACATATTACAGAAACTCTTTGTTTATGTTCCATCTGACAATGTTTGACTAATAGGAACTACTATCTAACAAATTCTGACAATTTCTATTTCCGGTCTGTGATCGCGCATATTTGTATATAATGGTCTAAACGTTTCTAGAGGAGAAAACTGGATAATTTGGGCAGAAAACAATTTAGGGAAGATATTACGCCAATACCCTAAATATACAACTTAAAACAAATAGTTTTATAAACATAAATTCCAACTTTTTTCAATATTACAACCGCATAACAAATAAAATCCTTTCACATCCGATTTGTTTACTAGTAGATACAAAGTTATCTAAATCTAATCTATTTACATTTTAGAAAAAAAAAAATCCATAAAATCTAAAAAAAAAACACACAACCTTACCACCTACAGCCTCCTCTTCACATGTGACATTGTATTTCAATTCCATTTTTTTCATAAAATCCATTTTAAAGCATATGTAACGGATATATTTCTTATATACTCAGTTTCCGTTGCTGAATGAAAACTTTTTTACATTTATTTCATTTTTTTTAAATTTCTGTTTTCCTCTCTTTTATTGTTTTTATAGTTTCCAACTAAAAAAATATTAACAAAATGCATTTGAAAAACATATTTTTATTTTATGCATTTTATTTTTACTCAATTTTTATTTAGCTTATTTTTCCAATTTAAACAGTTTATGCTGTGAATAAAACTACAAAAAAAACCTCTGGCTTTGTTTTCTATGTTTGTTTGAAAATCCAATTTAGTGAAAAAATCTGTTGTTTTTTTTAACATTTTATTTTGTTAAAAAAAATAAGAAATTAGCTTTAAATTTTTCTGTACATATTGTAGGAAAAATATTATGTTGTTTTCATTATTTTATATAAATATCAATATTGACATAAAGTTTTATAAAATAGTAAAAAAATAATAAAATTTTATACTTTTGTTAAACATTTAATTTAGGTTTAAAAAGGCGAAGAAAAAAACTTAAAGTGGAAATTTGTGAATATGAATTGTGTACATATTCTAGGAAACTTATGTTGCATGAATATAATTAAAATTAAAGTACTTTTCTACGTTTGTATTGATAACGATATATGTATAAGAGAAATATTTGTTTCTATTTTTAATTGATTTATTATTATAACACCTTTCTTATAATTAAAATAATTATACGTTTATATTACAGCATAATTTAATTATTTCTTTTTTTGTTACTTTTTATACCCAACATCAAAAAAGATGGGGGTATATTGTTTTTGTCATTTCGTTTGTAACACATCGAAATATTCATTCAAGATCCATAAAATATAAAATATATATATTCTGGATCCTTATTAAATTCTAAGACGATCTAGCCATGTCCGTCTGTCCATCTGTCTGTTGAAAGCACGATAGAGTCCGAACGAGAAGAGCAACAGAGCTGAAATTTTGCATAAATATTTTCTATAGATGCAGTTTTATTGGTATTAAAAATGGGCTATATTGTTTCATGTTTTCGCATAGCCCCCATACAAGTGATCCCCAGAAAAGTGTAAACAGTCAAAGATGATTTAAAAACATACGAATGTCAATGAAATTCTACATAAACAAGTTTTGTATGAGCTAAAATAATCGTACCAAATTTTACGAGAATCGGTCCATATTTGACCCTACCTCCCATATAAGGTCCCTCTCAGAAAACGACTAAACGGTCATAACTTGCTTCAAAATTATAGCATTGCATCGAAATTCGACATATACAAGTTTTAGGGGGACATAAATACCTCTGCTTAATTTTTGGGAAACCGGACCATAATAGACCCTACCCCCTATATAAGCTCCCGTTCAGAAAAAGACTTTAACTCTTATAACTTACTTCAAAATGATAGTTAAGCAACGAAATTCAACGCAAACAAGTTTTGGGAAACTAAAATATCTCCCCCATATTTTATGGAGATCAGCCCATATTTGACCCTACCCCCCATATAAGGTTCCTCTCAGAAAACGACTATAACGGTCATAACTTTCTTTAAAACGATAGCAATGCAACGAAATTCAACATATACAAGTTTTAGGGGAACGTAAATATCTCTGCTATTTTTTTTTTGGAAATCGGTCCTACCCCCATATAAGCTCCCCTTCATAAAATTACTTTAACTCTTATAACTTGCTTCAAAATAATAGTTAAGTAATGAAATTCAACATAAACAAGTTTTTGGGGAACTAAAATATTTCCCACCAAATTTTACGGAGATCGGCCCATATTTGACCCTACTCCCATATAAGGTTCCCCTCAGAAAATTACTTTAAAGCTCATAACTTTGTTTAAAATCCCAGTAAATCAACGAAAGTCAACATAAATAAGTTTTAGAGGAACTAAAATCTCTCTGCCAAATTATATGAACACCGGTTCATAATTGATCTACCCCCGATATAAGGTCCCCTCATAAAATAACAAAAACGCTCATAACTTGCTGCATAATTATAGTAAAACAACGAAATTCGGCGTAAACAAGTTTTCGGAGAACTAAAACTTCTCTGCCAAATTTAATGGAGATCGGTTCATAATTAACCTTACCCCCCATATAAGGTTCCTTTCAGAAATTCGACATAAACAACTTCTTCAAAATTATAGTAAAACAAGTTAGAGTGCTATATTCGGCTGAGCCGAATCTTAAATACCCTCCACCAGCAACTTTTGTATTAATACATTTCTAATTAATAAAATATTTGTAGAAATAAGTTTTCTCATGTCTTAAATAGAAAAATCCCAAGATTTAAACAGCTTAAATCTACTACAATTCCAAGATTTATTGAACATTAGAAACGCCACTTTCATTTAAATTTTTATAGCGCCCTAAGATATGCTTTAGCGATATCTCGTATTTGCATGTATGCATGTGTGTTAAAGATTTAAGGATTTTAAAAATACATACATATATATAATTTTGTTCTACACAAATTGATAATGCAAATAGTTAAATACGGTTAAAGCGCTTTTAGGGGAGGGACCTAGTATGACAGATATGACCAAATATAGACCGATCGTGAAAAATTTTTGAAATAGCATTAAGTGCTTTTTGCATAACAAAATAGTATTTATGAACAAAAATAGTATTTATTTATATCATTATTTGGTAATGAGTTATGTGCCTTTAAGTGTTTTTCTGAAAGGGACCTTGTATGGGAGCTATGACCAATTATGGATCGATAGGAAATCAATTTCACAGTAATATTTCTCTGTATATGAGCAATATTTTTGCCAAACTTTATATGGATATCTTAATTTAGTAAAGAGTTATGTGCGTTTAAGTGATTTTCGGGAGGGGACCTTGTATGGGAGCTATGACCAGTTATGGACCGATCGGAAAAAAATTATCTGTAATATTTCTGTGCATATGAGTAATATTTGTACCATATGGATATCTTAATTACGTAATGAGTTATGCGCGTTTAAATGATTTTCGGGAGGGGACCTTGTATGAGAGCTATGACCAATTATGGACCGATCGAAAAAAATTTTCACAGTAATATTTCTGTGCATATGAGTAATACTTGTGCCAAATTTTGTATTGATATCTTAATTTAGTAATGAGTTATGCGCGTTTAAGTGATTTTCGGGAGGGGACCTTGTATGGGAGCTATGACCAATTATGGACCGATCGGAAAAAAATTTCACAGTAATATTTCTGTGCATATGAGTAATACTTGTACCATGGATATCTTAATTTAGTAATGTGTTATGCGCGTTTAAGTGATTTTCGGGAGGGGACCTTGTATGGGAGCTATGACCAATTATGGACCGATCGGAAAAAAATTTCACAGTAATATTTCTATGCATATGGGCAATACTTATACCAAATTTTATATGGATATCTGAATTTAGTAATGAGTTATGCGCGTTTAAGTGATTTTCGGGAGGGGACCTTGTATGTGAGCTATGATCAATTATGGACCGATCGGAAAAAAATTTCACAGCAAAATTTCTGTGCATATGAGTAATATTTGTACCAAATTTTATATGGATATCTTAATTTAGTTATGAGTTAAGCGCGTTTAAGTGATTTTCGGGAGGGGACCTTGTATGGGAGCTATGACCAATTATGGACCGATCGGAAAAAAATTTCACAGTTATATTTCTATGCATATGGGCAATACTTATACCAAATTTTATATGGATATCTTAATTTAGTACTGAGTTATGCACGTTTAAGTGATTTTCGGGAGGGGACCTTGTATGGGAGCTATGACCAATTATGGACCGACCCATAAAATTTTTCCGCTGAAAGAATTCTATTGACACAAGATTTTATTTTGTAAAATTTTGTGAAGATATCGACATTGTGGCGGAAGTTATTAACAAAAAACCCATTTTCCGGGAATATGTACTTTTGTATATATGGAATATGAAATTGTGGACCGATTCTGGCAATTTTCAGCAGGGATCAAGATCTTGTGCAGAAACGAATGTATGGTGATTTCCATGGAATTATCTTGCATAGTTTTCGAGAAAACTACATCAGAATGTGTAAAAAATGCTTATCTTTTTCCGAGGTTGTTTTAAATTTTGATTCATAACTTTTCCCGGTGTGAACCGATTTTGCCCATTTGCAATACCAAACAACTTAGGAAAATGAAGAATATTTTGGGTGAATTTGGTTAAGCTCTATTGCTTCGCTTTATCGTGAGCGTGTTTTACACAGACAGACGGACAGACGGACATAGCTAAATCGACTCAGAATTTGATAAGGACCCAGAATATATATACTTTGTTGGGTCTCAGATGAATATTTCTTGGTGTTACACACGGAATGACAATGTTATATATACCCTCTATCACCACTGATGGTGGTGGAGGGTATAACAATGAAATTCGACATAAACAAGTTTTATAAGAACATTGTTCTAACTGTTTTTTTGAGGATCGGTAAAACGGACTTTCTCATATTTATTGACATTAACATTAACGGCCATAACTAGCTTAAAAATACCAGTATATCGATAAAATTCGTCATGAACTAAAATCAGTATAAGTAGGTCCAATTTCCGAAATTCTGTTGAAATTTAAAACGCATGATTTGATGGTGGGTATACAATATTCGGCACAGCCTAATATAGCACTCTTACTTGTTTACTATACCATACGAATTTAAAGTAAAATATTAACTAAATTTAAAGAAGCAAAGTATTTGCCTCCTACTCCCTTAAAAATTATTTAAATTCTTTCATATTAATTAAAGCAATAAGTAGCTTTTTTAAGAATTTCCAGCAAAATACCCTCAAATAAAACACACATACATTTAAATTAAGAAAAAGGATTCACTATCATAAACTAGAAAAGAAAACTGTGACCATCACTTAACATATTTGAAATTAAAAGTGATTTGTTTTTAAAAGCTTCACATACTACTTAAAAATCCCTTTTCTTTGTTTGTTTTGTTTGTGGTCCTTAAACCCTTTTTTCAGTTAGTTAAAATACACACACATTCATAGACAACATAAACAACAACAATATAACACACAAACATAAGAAAAATAATCCTTTTGTCTGAAAGAGAAAAAAAATTTAAATTCTATTAAATACTTAAAGTAGAATCCTTCCTATTGAAGTGTAGCTTCAAGCACCTAATTGTTAACAATTTTACTCGACGTTTTGTATTGTTTTATTTAATGACTGTAATAATAAGATTTTCTTTCGTTGGCAAAAAGGAAGAAAAATGAAATAAAATGAATTCATTGTCTTTTATGCTTTTTAAATCACTTAAACTTTGGTACATCTATTTTTGTTCCTCTTTTTACTTTCTTATTGTTTTGTAAGATAAAAATGCAAAATAAGTCCTTAAATGGTTTTTATTCAGTTTGCTTAACATTTTTTTTCCTGCACAAAATAAATTTTAAAGAAGAAAAGTTTGTTATTAAAATTAACACTCTTTGTTTGGCATATTTATTCTTTTTTTGCTTTAAAAAGAAACACATGCCATATTTTGTATTCATTTAAAAAATTGATTTTTTCACTTATTTTTTTTTGTTGCAAAAAGTTGCCAAAAAGTTGGTGACTTTTGTATGTGTGTCTGGTGGCTTCTACGTGTGGCATGCCTCAGATATGGCTGTCAATGTGCGTGCCATCTTTTTAGCACTTCGAACAAAGTGTTTTACATGCTCTACTGTCAATTAAAATCATGTTGTTACTTTGGAAATTTTGTTAGAGCAACTTTAACCCATTGCAGTGAAGTGGTACTAACTGCTGCAAAAATGTTTGAAACAATAACTATATAGATTGTAAAGCCGATAGAAATATTGAACGATTTTGCCTTTCATGCAATAACAGTAGAAAATTTGTTAATACTAAGGATGGCAAAGACCCGTAATGGAAATTTATACTCTTATTATCATTATTTTGCAATTTTTTATCAAAATTCTCGAGAAATGATCACTGAGAAATATGAATAAAATTTTTAAACTACAGAAAGAAGTACTCAAGTGTATAGTTGGCCCAGAAAGGGTTATATAAATACTGCGTAACTTTTTTTGTTCAAATTAAAGGCTGAAGTCAGTGCAAACAAGCAGTTTGCTAACAAAAATTAAGAAGGTCTTTATCGCAGTTGCATGGTAATGAAGTTGTCAGGTTGTTTGCTCCTATTGTTTCTATATGTTTAGTAAAATTGAGAAGGTCTAGTAGATTCTGAAGTGAAGGACTAAGGTATAATTGTAAGTAAAAAGAACCAGCAAAAACATTTTAATGTATGTGATTCCCCTGGAGTCATTGACTCTATAACTAACTAACTAACTAACTAAACTAACTAACTAACTAACTAACTAACTAACTAACTAACTACTAACTACTAACTAACTAACTACTAACTAACTAACTAACTAACTAACTAACTAACTAACTAACTAACTAACTAACTAACTAACTAACTAACTAACTAACTAACTAACTAACTAACTAACTAACTAACTAACTACTAACTAACTAACTAACTAACTAACTAACTAACTAACTAACTAACTAACTAACTAACTAACTACTAACTAACTAACTAACTAACTAACTAACTAACTAACTAACTAACTAACTAACTAACTAACTAACTAACTAACTAACTAACTAACTAACTAACTAACTAACTAACTAACTAACTAACTAACTAACTAACTAACTAAAAACTAACTAACTAACTAACTAACTAACTAACTAACTAACTAACTACCTACTACTAACTAACTAACTAACTAACTAACTAACTAACTAAACTAACTAACTAACTAACTACTAACTAACTAACTAACTAACTAACTAACTACCTAACTAACTAACTAACTACTAACAACTAACTAACTAACTACTAAACTAACTAACTACTAACTAACTACTAACTAACTAACTAACTAACTACCTAACTACTAACTAACTAACTAACTACTAACTAACTAACTAACTAACTAACTAACTAACTACTAACTAACTAACTAACTAACTAACTAACTAACTAACTAACTACTAACTACTAACTAACTACTAACTAACTAACTAACTACTAACTAACTAACTAACTAACTACTAACTAACTAACTAACTAACTAACTAACTAACTAACTACTAACTAACTACTACTAACTAACTAACTAACTAACTAACTAACTAACTAACTAACTAACTAACTAACTAACTAACTAACTAACTAACTAACTAACTACCTAACTAACTAACTAACTAACTAACTAACTAACTAACTAACTAACTAACTAACTAACTAACTAACTAACTAACTAACTAACTAACTAACTAACTAACTAACTAACTAACTAACTAACTAACTAACTAACTAACTAACTAACTAACTAACTAACTAACTAACTAACTACTACTAACTAACTACTAACTAACTAACTAACTAACTAACTACTAACTAACTAACTAACTAACTAACTAACTAACTAACTAACTAACTAACTACTAACTAACTACTAACTAACTAACTACTACTACTAACTACTAACTAACTAACTAACTAACTAACTACTAACTACTAACTAACTAACTAACTAACTAACTAACTAACTAACTAACTAACTAACTAATACTAACTAACTAACTAACTAACTAACTAACTAACTACTAACTAACTAACTAACTACTAACTAACTAACTAACTAACTACTACTAACTAACTAACTAACTAACTAACTAACTAACTACTACCTAACTAACTAACTAACTAACTAACTAACTAACTACCTAACTACTACCTAACTAACTAACTACTAACTAAACTAACTAACTAACTAACTAACTAACTAACTAACTAACTAACTAACTACTAACTAACTAACTAACTAACTAACTAACTAACTAACTAACTAACTAACTAACTAACTAACTACTAACTAACTAACTACTTAACTAACTAACTAACTACTACTAACTAACTACTACTAACTAACTAACTAACTAACTAACTAACTAACTAACTAACTAACTAACTAACTACTACTAACTAACTAACTACTACTACTAACTAACTAACTAACTAACTAACTAACTAACTACTAACTAACTAACTAACTAACAACTAACTAAAACTAACTAACTAACTAACTAACTAACTAACTAACTAACTAACTAACTAACTAACTAACTAACTAACTAACTAACTAACTAACTAACTAACTAACTAACTAACTAACTAACTAACTAACTAACTAACTAACTAACTAACTTACTAACTAACTAACTAACTAACTAACTAACTAACTAACTAACTAACTAACTAACTAACTAATTATTGACCGATTCAGAAAATTTTCATCTGTATTACTTAGTTTTTGTGAAAATTGTATTAGAATGTGCAAAAAATTTTGTTTAAATTTTGATTCATAACTCTTCCCAGACAGACGGACATAGCTAAATCACTCGGAATTTGATAAGCACTTTTTTGGGTGTCAGATGAATATTTGTTGGTATTACATACGGAATGAGAAACTTATATATGTATACCCTCTAACACCACTGCTTATGGTGGAGGTTACAAAAATATTAAAGTTAACAAACAAAACCGCTTTAAAGTTATTTGACAAAATA
This sequence comes from Lucilia sericata, assembly GCF_015586225.1. Lineage (NCBI taxonomy): Eukaryota > Metazoa > Arthropoda > Insecta > Diptera > Calliphoridae > Lucilia > Lucilia sericata. Next base: position 261,956 of record NW_023994259.1, read on the forward strand.
TTTAATTTATTTTTAAATATTAAAAATTTCTTGACTTTATAACAATTTCATTTAAAAAATCCACCTTAAAACCAACATATTTTCCTTTGGTTTACCTCTCCTTTGCTTTATCATACAGTTCTCTGTTTTTAAATATTCTACTTTATATTTTTACAAAATAATTTATTGTTAACAACATTCTTTGTACAAGTATCTCTCTGTATGTGTATGTCACTTTATAAGCCTGCATGAGTGCTTATTTTTAAAGCTTTGCGGTTAAAAAGGGGAAGTTTCTTTTTGTTTACTTTAATTATAAATTGTTAGACATTAGCTTTTGTTATGTTTCTTGTTTTTATCTCTTTCTCTCTTGACATTGTGGTTTGTTTGTGTGTATGTGTGTTATAGGTTGCTGGCTTAATCCTTCTTGCGTTTAGTCCCCCTGTCCTTAACGGTAGAGAATTCCCTCTTTAAATGTTTATAAATTAAGAAGCACGTACAGGTTTAGTGTACTGTAGCGTATGAGCAATGTCAAAATTAACATATTACTTATGCGTTGTGTGTGTGTTTTCTCATTTATGTATGCGGTTTAATTTATCACATGTACTAATTTATTCGCATACATATATCTATACACACACGGGGGGAAAATAAGTGTGTGAATTAATTTTATTTGGAAACAATTTGTCACAATAAGAAATATTTTTAAAATTTCGCAAAATACATTCTGGAACTTTTTATTAGATACAAAAACGGACTTATTATGTCCGTCAGTCTATTTGTTAGTGTTTCTGTTAGGGATATAAAATATCACACCTAATTTTCATCTCACATGTGTATGAGACACCAGCAGAAGTATTCATTTATAACATCAAGTTTCAAATTATGTTAAATACATCAACATTCAAAACACACACTCACACACAAATTAAGACATTAATTTTAGTTTCAGATTAAAATATTAGAAAGGTAAACAATGTTTTCAAATAAAATGAAATCAAAGTGAATATTTGATATGTTTGGAAGAAGAATATGGAATCTAAACAAAATTATAAAATTACTAGCATACCCTGGATGCTTCGCTACCCTAATACAAAATTTTGTTTATTTTATAGAAAATTAATTAAACATTTTTTTAATGTTTCGGTTTTTTACATTCAATATCACGTGAATGAATTCGTATTCAAGAAGAAGCTTGTATTTGTAGTTTCATTAAACTAAACTTCCACATTATAGAAAATTTCGAAAGTACTATTTGTTAAAAAAGTAAAATACCTCTTATAGATTGTTATTTCATCAAAAATTTTATATTTCTGTGTTCAATATTATAGACAATTCAAAAAATATAAGTTGATGAATGAAAAAGTACCAAAAGTCCCTCTAGGTTCTCTACATTTTAAATTTTATATTTCTATGTTTAATATCGTGAAAATATCAAAAAGTACCATCGGAAAAACGAAAGAGTACAACAACCTCTCTCAATAAATTCTCATTTAATAAGGACCGTGTGTCATGTGTTTCGGTTAACCATTATAGAGAATCCAAAAGGTACTATTGGAAGAATGGAAAAGTACCAAAGAGTTCCCACTTACATAATATTATTCAGTCAAGACAATGTATGTTAAAATTTATGTTCCTAGATGGAATATTTTAGAAAATTTAAAAAGTACCATTTATGAGATTAAAAGTACAAATAAGTTCTCTCTTAAATAATCTTATTCAAAGAGGACCGTGTATGTTTAATAATCATGTGTTTTAAATTCATATTATAGAACATACAAAGACTATCATTTGAAGAAAGAAAAAGTACCAAAAGTGGAATAAATTGATAAAAATAGTATAATTTTTCCCCTTTTCGCTTAGAAATATACTTTTTTGAGAATTAAGTTTACAAAATGTTCCGCATTTAATATTATATATCACAAATAAAACTCAAACGATTCAAATCTGCATTAATTTGTTCCAGAAAAATTGTGCTTTCAAAAAGTACCAAACAATTTACTCGAATTTGGTCCTATATAGCCCTTAGTACTCGAATTCCAAAATAATATACCAATAGCTTATTTTGTGTGAGTAAATAAACTACTTTTTCAAATTTTATAAAAATTGGCTCAATGATTTTGAATAAAATTAAATTTACCGTTTTTCCCATTTTTGGTACTTTTTTCCCCAGTGAAATGGCAAAAATTTGTTTCAATAAATATTATAGAGTTAAAACGTAATTTAATAGGAATACTTTAAAAAATCGAAAAGTTTTCTTAGTGTTCTAAAAAAAGTACCAAAAATACAGTTTTCTCACTTTTACAACCAAAATGATTTTTAAAAAATTTCGCAACAGGTGTCTCCTAATTTTGGGAGATATATTCAAAATATTTACAAAAATTGTTTTTTGTTTATTAGTTAAAAAGTTATAAAGGGCCAAAAAAGGTAACAAAATCACTTTTGTTACACATTTCCTCCCCTAAAATTACGAATTTCAAAAAAGTAGCAGACAAATATTCTGCTTATTTTAAGAATTTTTCTTGTATCACTAATATTAGGTAAGATAATTAGGAAAAACTGTTTTACCCGTTTTTTCCCTTTTTTTACCCCTAAATGTACAAATTTCCAAAAATCCCTCCTTAGTGGATCTACATAACCAAAAACACATCTAGTGTCAAAATTTCATGATTCTATGTTCAGCCGTTTGGGCTGTGCGATGATGAATCAGTCAGTCAGTAACGCTACTCTTTTATACTATATATATAGAAGAAGATTGCACGATTATTATTATATTTATAATCTCAGTCATAAATTCCTTTATAAACCACTTAATTTTTTGTTTAACTTTAAAACATATTTTATAATTTTTAATACAAGTATCAAAATAAACAATTTTGTACACTAAATTGACAGCCAAATGACAACTTACTTACCCACACTCTATGAATGCAGCATTTTAATCCGCTTATCTATTAATCCACAAATTGTTGCAATATTGCTATAATAATGCAACCACATTGTAAACTAAAGAAACTGTCGCTATTAAAAAACACTAGTTGAATAATATTTCTTGTTCGTTTTTTTTTTTAACTTTTTGCTATTAAACACATTAAGTAAAATTAAAATCAATTTTTTGTTAAAATTAGTTTCCAAGTTTTCAATATTAAGTTTCTTCTTTCTTAACCACAATATTATTGTGGCTTTAGCTTGTCGTTTTTATCTTTTGTTTTATTTTATAGTTTCCACTGAATGTGTGATGTACGAGTGCAGATAAATTACATTTTATTATATTTTTCTGTTGTATTTATTTCAGTATGTTTTTTCCTACATGTTCGTTTCCTGTTTTTTGTGGTTGAGATGTGGTTTAAAGATGTGCACAAGAAGTTGAAATGAAATGTGGTGGTTGTAAAAAAAAAATAAAAATTAAGAAAAAAAAAAAACAACATATACGTATAATTTTTTTTAAATTGAATCAACATCAAGTAATAATCAGGGACAAACAGTGGAGTAAAAAAAGAAGGAATATGTGAAAGTAAGTAAATAAATATTTAACAAGTAAGAGTATTATATTCGGCTATGCCGAATCTTATATACCCACCATCAATTCATTGTCATATAAATAAATTCGGATATTAATGAATATTTTATTATCATATATCGATATTAATCAGGGTAATATTTGAATGATGTACATTAATATGGGTTTAACTATAGACAGCGCTTTTTAAGCCAGTAGTGATCGTTAAAGTAATTACTTTTTCTGATGGAGACCTTATATGGAGGGAGGTAGAGGTTGTGGACGATATCGTGCCAACAACAGACAGACGGACAGACGGACGGACGGACATAGCTGTATCGTCTTAGAATCTTATGAGGGCCCAGAATATATGTACTTTACTGGGTAAATCAACAATATTTCAATGTGTTATACACGGAAGGTCAAAATCGATATACCCCTCATCTTTTTTGATGGTGGGTATAAAAATAAACTTAAAGAGGCAGCTAAAAAGTGATTGGTCCTAAATAAATAGTCTAAGTATGAATATTTCATAATATTTTCTTTTAATCAGAAGTTTGTCATAACCAGCAAAACTTTACCATCAGATTACTAGTACTCAATAAAACAAAATAAGAGGCCTGATATTGCAATTGTGCATGATAACGAAGTACAGCCTGAATCTATTTTATTACATTACGTTAACAGTAGCGATGCTCACTGGGCACAATATCAGCTTTATTATATAAAGATAAAATGAATTAATTCACTTTTACTCAGACGTATAATTAATATTTATATCATATATATGAATTATTTATAACGTATACGTATCCAAGCATAAAATAGCATTTGCCAACTTTTGGTGTTTGTTAGAAAAAATATAAATTCATACCCAGCAAAAACTAGGTAATGGCTTTCAATTGTAATTAGTTACCTAAGAACATAATTTTCAATGACTACTACATATCGTCTGGATTACATAGAAGTAGTCTAATAAGGTCTTACTAATATAAGTGTTATATAAATACTTTCTAATTCATTAGCCATCTTGCCAGAGATGATATACGTTTTTTCATACGATTTACAATGACTACTTTTTCTAATTACTTGTAATCGTTTGTGGTAATTACTTGCCTCCAATGACATCACCGTGTTAAAATAATGACTTAAAATGCTATTGTGTAAGTAAATTTTAGCATTTGAACCCCTTACATGGTAATAAAAGTTTTTACGGGGTATGTTATTGAAAATAAATAATTTTTAAATTATTTTTTAGTTTTTCTTTTAGATATAAGTGGAACGCAATGTATATTAAATTATAGCTCCCTTAGATAGATTTACTTGCAATTTGAAGAAAATACATTCAATTTAAAAACAGTCTTATGGAAAAATTCTGCACAAAAATGACAATCCGTCTTTAGTACTTTCTAGGATATCTAACTTGGTAGTATTCACCTCCTCTGCTAATGTTCTGCTCTAGCAGCCAAGAAAAATATAACCAGAAATCATATTCTAATAAATATATCAAACTTGTGTAAAGCTTTATTACAATAACTCCAATTAGTGCGGCGAAATAAACATAGCTATTCTTTGTGAACAGGCATGGGTGTAATGATTACATGGTCAAGTACAATAACTTGTAATGTGTAATCGAACAATAGTCAATTACAATTATTTGTAATTGTAATTTTAGTTTCGGCAATTACATTTATGGTATACGCACAATTGGGACGAACGACGAATTTCGTATAGCACGACAAACTAGTCGACAAAAATTCGTTGCGTAAATTTCTCGAATGGAAAACAATCAAATTATTCGTACTGCGAATTCGTTTCAAAATTTGTTTGTTCGAAATTGGAAAAAGTAAGAAAAAGGAATAAAACTTTTATTTTTGTGAATCTTCACGATTTTGAGATAATTTTAACAGCTTTAAAATTGATTCGAACATTATATCGAAATTAGTAAATATAAGAAATTGGCCTCGAAAAGAACTAAAATTATATTTTTGTGAATATCCTCAATTTTGAGATTATTTTAGAATGATTTATCTATACACAGAACATACTTATGTCGAATTTTATCCGGATATAATAATTTAATAACGAATTAAGTGGTATTAAGTGATTTTCAACAGTTAAACTTATATGGGAGCTAAGACATTTTATGGACCGGTCCGGAAAAAATTCCGTATAATGATTTATATACATATATACAAAATACACATTTATGTCAAATTTTATACCTACATGTGTATAAAATGTGCGTTTAAGTAATTTTCAGAAATGGCCCTTATATGGGAGTTGTGACCAAATATGGACCGATACAGAAAAAATTGTATACCTATGTATAAAATGTGCGTTCAAGTAATTTTCAGAAATGGTCCTTATATGGGAGTTGTGACCAATTATGCACCGATCAGGAAACAATTTCGTATAATGCAGAGAAAGAACAAATATAATTTTACTCCAATAGGTGCGTTTAGGTGATTTTAGGAAGTGGACTTTATATAGGAGCTATGAGCAATTAAGGGCCTATCCGGAAAAAATTTCGTAGAGTGATTTATGTAAAGACAAAACATATAAGTGTCGAATTTTCTCAAGATAACTTTATTTGACAATGAAATATGTGCGTTTAAGTGATTCTCAGAAGTGGACCTTATATGGGAGCTATGACCAATAATGGACCGATCCGAGAAAAAAGTATTAAAATGATTTGTATGTAAACAAAACTTATTCAAATCGAATTTTATTCCTATAGCTTAAGAATTCAATGAAATATATGCGTGTAAGTGGTTTTCGGAAGTGGACCTTATATGGGAACTATGACCAATTATGGGCCTAGTCGGGAAAAATTTCGCAGAGTGATTTATATTTGGGCAAAACATGTTTGTGCCGATGGCTTTATTTGATAATGAAATATGTGCTTTTAAGTGATTTTCGTAAGTGGGCCTTATATGGGAGTTATGATCAATAATGGACCGATCCGTAAAAATTTTGTAAAATGATTTGTACGTACACAAAACATATTCAAGTCGAATTTTATCCCGATAGCTTTAGAATTCGATGAAATATATGCGTTTAAGTGATTTTCTGAAGTGGACCTTATATGGGAGCTATGACGAATTATGGGCCTATCCAGAAAAAATTTAGTAGAGTGATTCATGTTTAGGCAAAACATATTTGTGTCGAATTTTATCAAGATAGCTTTGCTTGACATTGAAATATGTGCTTTTAAGTGATTTTCGGAAGTGGGCCTTATATGGGATCTATGACCAAAAATGGACCGATCCGTAAAAAATTTTGTAGAATGATTTGTGTGTACACAAAAGATATCCAGCCCGAATTTTATCACAATAGCTTTATTCATCAATGAAATATGTGCGTTTAGGTGATTTTCGGAAGTGGACCTTATATGGGAGCTATGACCAATTGTGGACCGACTGAGATCTACGTTGGTAGTATGATTTCTGTTCATATTATATTTATATGTACAAAATTTGGTGTTTATACCGATATATTTGATTGAGTTATTAACGATAAACAAATTTCCGGGAATATATACCTTTGTATGGGGGCTATGGGAAATATTGGATCGATTGTAAAGATTTTAAACATCATTGATCACTGCCCTAAAAAAATAAAGTGCGTCAAAATTCATCGAAATACCTTTGGTAGTTTCTGAGAAAACTTCAAAAGAATTAGAAAAACGTAATTTTTTTCGAGGTAGTCTGAAATTTTTACTCATAACTTTTTACGTTGTGAACCGATTTTGCTGATTTTTAACACCAAACTGCTTAGAATAATAATAAATATTTTGGGTGAATTTGATTGATTTCCTTTACTTAGTTTTAACGTGAGCGTGTTTTACACAGACAGACAGACGGACGGACAGACGGACATAGCTAAATCGACTCAGAATTTCATAAGGACCCAGAATATATATACTTTGTTGGGTGTTAGATGAATATTTCTTGGTGTTACACACGGAACGACAAACTTATATATACCCTCTATCACCACTGATGGTGGTGGAGGGTATAATAATTAGTCGTACCTAGGCGTATGATTGATATTACGTATACGCAGCCAAATATAAAAGACAGGTAGGTAGGAAAAATTTTACCAAATAAGTTCTGCCACAAAATTAGAAATTTTTTATTGTCTTTTGGGAAAAGATATAAAAATGCATGTGTAACGATGAAACGAGTTTAATAGGAGCCAAAATCTATATGAGACATATCACACACCCAGTACTAAAATTACTGAACTCAAAATTTTATTTTTGCGTTTTTATATACTTGAAGCATTAAGTTTAAGCCTTAAACTAGGCATAAGATACTTGTTCTATAAAAATATTAGTGTATTTGGTTTTTGTTAATTTAAAAAAAAAAAACGTTATGTCTTCTTTATGTTTCAGAATTTGTAAAAAAAAATGTTTCCCATTTCTGAAAAAAAATTAATTTGTGTTACTTTTGTACTGTGTGTAAATTATGGACCAACCCTCCCTAAATTTGTTGGAGAGATTTTGGCTCGCACTATACTTATGTGTGTCAAATTTCGTCACTACATTCATATTTTTAAGCCAGTAATGAGCATTATAGTCATTTGCAGAGGGGGACCTTATATGGGGGAAGGGTCATTTATGGGACGATCCTAAAAACAAATTGATACAGAGGTTTTGGCTCGTAAGAAACTTACGTGTGTCTCATTTCATCGCTTTACTCGTACTTTTAAGCCAGTAATGAGCGTTAAAGCTATTTCCTAAAGGTTTTGGCTCGTGAAAAAATTACTTATACCGAATTTCATCGTTATACTCGAATTTTTAGGCCAGTAATGAGTGTTAAAGTCATTTTCTGAAGGGGATGTTATATGGGGGGGGGGGGGGGGGTGGTGTGTTGTAGGGTCATTTATGGGCCGATCCTAAAAAAAATTGGTAGATATGTTTTGGTTTGTAAGAAACTTACTATACTTGCATTTTTGGCCACTAATGAGTGTTAAAGTCATTTTCAGAAGGGAACCTTATATGGGGGGTAGGGTCATTTATGGGCCGATCCTAAAAAAAATTGGTTAAAAGGTTTTGGTTCGTAAGAAACTTACTTATACCGAATTTCATCGCTATACTCGAGTTTTTAGGCCAGTAATGAGTGTTAAAGTCATTTTCTGAAGGGGACCTTAAATGGGGGTAGGGTCATTTATAGGCCGATCCTAAAAAAAAATTGGTAGAGAGGTTTTGGTTCCTAAGAAACTTGTTTACATTGAATATCATCGCTGTTCTCGCATTTTTGGGCTAGTAATGAGTGTTAAAGTCATTTTTTGAAGGGGACCTTATATGTAGGGAAGGGTCAATTATGAACCGATCCTTAAAAAATTTGGTAGAAAGATTTTGGATCAAATAAAACTTATTTATGTCGAATTTCATCTCTATACTCGTATTTTTAAAGCAGTTATGCCCGTTAAAGCTGTTTTCAGGAGGTCTACTTGTATGGGGGCTATCGAAAAAGTAGACCGATATTGCCCATTTTCAATACCAAACAAACCTTAGCAATAGGGAATATCTGTGCGAAATTTCCAACTCTCTTGTGGTCGCTATCGTTATTTCAACAGACAGACGGACGGATGGATGGACGGACATGGCTAGATCGTCTTAGAATTTAATAAGGACCCGGAATATATATACTTTTGTGGGTCTATGACCAATATTTGCATGTGTTACAAACGGAATGACAAAATAAATATACCCCCTTTTTTGATGGTGGGTATAAAAACTTAAATCCAAATATTTTGAAAATTCCTACAAATCATCAAATATTTACTTTTCAATCTTAAAGTTTAAAAAATTCCTTAAACATATTTCAGCATAACTTTTGATGGACTATTTAATAACTTGACCGAAAATTTTTTATTACCCATTCAAATCAATCTTCTGTTTATAATACCCTTAAGATAAAGGAAGCTGATTAAAACCTCCCACATATATTTTTTGGCGTAAAAGTTGAAAACTATTGATTTAAAAAAAATAAATTTATTATTTACTTTATTTATTTTCTTACAAATAAAAAAAATATACCCACTGTTTACAATTCTAAATGGTTTCAACAAAAATAGAAGTAAAACTTTAGAAAATATACAAAAACAACTTAATAGAAACTGTGTGACTGGCACACATATAAACAGAGGCACAAATTTACACACACAATTATGTTTATTTATACCCCATAGATGAGAGAATAAAAACACAAACAAATAAACAACAAAACCAAACCAAAATAGAGTTTAGAGTATAAGTATGAGTGTGAGTGTTTGAGAAAGAAGCATGGAGTCTCGGTCTCCTTATCCGAACTGGTAGTATGAAGAGTAAATAAGAATGTAGGGGGCGAAGTAAGGGTATGAGGGTTAAAAACCATTTGATTATAAAATTAAGCACACATACTCACACACACTTGTATGCTTTTTTGTTGTTGTGTGTGTTTACCGTTAGAAAAAATGTTGACGCTTTCTGTGTTTTCCTTAAATTTGTTGTTGTTGTTTTTTTTTGCTTCCAGTTTAAAGGTGGAAAAACAATAATAAAAAGTGTGACTTGTTTAGATATTAGAAGTAATTAGAAGTTTGTTTTGAACTTTGTTTTCTTAAATTTTTCGTTATAATTTTAATTAAATTAAACTCTCTAGAAAATTTCAACAATTTTATTATATTTTCTTTAAATTTTATACAATTTCCACTTTTAATGATTTATTTATTTCATTTAATTTTTTTTTTACTTTTTTATAGAATTTCTTTTGCAAACATTTTCTTTTTTTTTATAACAACCGCTGCGTTTTTGTATTTATTTTCCAAATTTTCTCCGATTTTTCGTCTTAACGCTTTGAAAGTTGCTCGTAAACTGTATTGAATGAATAGATTCTGCAAAGGAATTTCTTCATTCATTCATTGTTTTTATTTTGAAAAGAAAAGCTTTCGACATGTTTTGCCTTAATAAAGCGAATTCAGTATCCTAAGCTTTTATTGTTTATATTCAAAAAAAGCTTACTTTTTGAGATTTACTTGTTAAAATAAATTGCTTGCGTTGTTGTTTAAACTAACATTTATGTTTTTTTTTTTTTGGTAATATTTTCTTGTAGTTGTTGTTATTGTGGTTATTAGTGAAATTGTACAAGAAACCTCTCTTTTTTCTACCCAAAAAAAAGTAAAAATTCTGCTGTTCTGTTGTGTGTGTGTTTGTTAATTTTTTGCCCATTATTTGCAGGATTTTGTTGTTTTTTTTGCCAATTGCCTTGCTTTGTTTATATTTATTTTTGGTAAATATTTGCTGATATCAGCTGATTGTTGTTATCACTTAAGCCTTTTGCCTGCTTTTTTGTTTGTGTCTGTTATTAAATGTCATTATATTTATGGTTGTATGGCAAATAAAGTCAATCAGTTTTAAATTATCTATCAAAATGTTGATGATGATTGAATTTCCGTATCCCTAAGTGTAGTGATGTTGTAAAGGTATGTAAGTTTATGGCTACTTCCGTTTGGTTTTTGTGTGTTTATGTTTGCTTGTTTACAAAGTAAACATTAAGGACTTTGTAGTAAACCTGAGGTCTGTAATATATTGATGGAATATTATACCTGTGTCCTAATGATGAAATTATGTCATCCTTAAAAAATGAAATATAAATATAACACTGTTGCGCCTATTTAAAAGACAATTTTTAAATATATGTCATGTTCTCATTTTTAACATAGTGAATGTGATTTTTGTCAGTATATAAGTGGAAATCTTGTTTATGTTAAGATGATTCATTCCCTTTAAGAAAATAATATAAACATTTTACTTTTGTTAACATTTATTTCACTTGAATCGTGTAGATTTGAAATTTTATAAAAAATTTTTGGAGATTTTTTTTAAAAATTGTATACAGCCAGGTCAATACAGTGACCTCAGTCTTTATGTTTGTAAGTCCGTATGTATGTTAAAGTCCGTATGTATGTTAAAGTCTGAGGGCTTTCTAGAACCATCAAGATCGACCAATAAGTAACGGAGATTCTAAGAAAGCCTAACAATATTGTACAATTTTTAGTATATTTAAAATATTGTGGTTAAATTTATAGGGCAAATTTCATAGCAGAGTCGTATGTATGTCTGTCTACCGACTCAACCATGTGGTAAATTCGCCAAACGGAAATTCGCCTTTTTGAATTTCATATTAATAATGTCGGTGTTTTTGACAATAGAGTTCTAAAAATTTGCGTCAACATGTATGCAGTGGAAAAAAAGTCTTTTTTAAGGTTTTTGGTTGTGACGCCCTTTTGAATTTTAGGTGACGATACATGCTTTTCCATCCCCGTGACAAAAAAATCAAATCAAAACAACAAACACAAATACTAAAGGTTGTTTTTGTTTTAAGTGGTTAATTGTTTGTTATAAACATCGTAGTAACAAACAAACACAATCTGAACGTCGTTGTTGTTTTCATGCGTCTGCATGCAAAAAATAAAAATTTTGTGACGAAATTTTCAGATGTTGTCTCGGATTTTTGCTCATATCTCCGTTATTTATCGAGAGATTTTGCTGATTTTAAATAGCAAACTTCTCGATAGAATTATTTAAGATTTAGACCTCAAAGATATCTGGGGTCTTCAGAAAATTGATTTCAAAAGACAGACAGACTGACTGACAGACGGACGGACAGAGAGAGACAGACAGACAGACAGACAGACAGACAGACAGACAGACAGACAGACAGATAGACAGAAAGACAAACAGACAGACAGAGAGACTGACAGACTGGCAGACAGACGGACATGGTTTAATCTATATGTTATTTATAAGGATCCAGAATATATATGCTTTATAGGCTTAGAAAATTATATTCTAGAAATAACAAACGTAATGACAATGTTATATATACCATTCTTACAAATGTGAAGGGCATAAAAAAGTACTCAATACAGCACCTTTTTTAGTCCACTGTACTATATTTGTTGTTGATTAGAAATTTAAGAAGATAAGTGAAGGTCAATTCAAAATGTAGAGTAGTAATGGTAATGGTAAGATGGTAATAAACATGAACGTAACTGTTATTATTCATAAAATTTTATTTTTAAGTACCAGAACAAAAAATGTACCAAAAATATTCCTCATATATGTATAGTATATCATCATTCATTCGGGGCCAATTATGTCTAAACTATTAAAATATTCTTTAGCTTTAAAGGAAGTGATGTTTAATGACTTTAATGAAAATAATTATATTTTTTCAAAACTGAAGGCATATTTTTTGTACCAACATTTTTTTAGTTAAAAAAGTAACATAAAATCCCAATATTAGCATAAAAGCCAAAAATAAGTACGATTTTTTCATATTCTTTTAAAATATCATGATTCTAGCTTTAGCCGTCTACGCGGTGCTATGAACACTTAGTTAGTAACGCGACTCCTTCATATCTATAGATTTTTCATTTTTTTTTTAACCCTTCAAAACTATTTAATTGGCTTCCACGTTTATCCTGACAGGTGTTCTCTTCTCCCTCAATATAGTTACGTTTTTATACCCTACACCACTTTAGTGGGAAGGTTTGTAACGCCCAATAATATAGTATACCAATTGGCTTAGAATCATTTTATCGATCGATTTAGTCAGTCCGACCGTCTGACCGTCCGTCCATGTAAACCTTCTAATTAAACTACACGTCACAGTTTTGAAGATAATTAAATTTGGTACCTGATCTTCTATTGTCCTTTGTAGCCAATTGAAAATTGTTAAGATCGGCCCATTATTTCACCTAGTCCCATACAACTGTGACCCCTAAATAGGGCTTTCAACCTCATAATTATGTTTAATATACTCAAAAAAAAAAACTACTCAGCCAAGTTTTATACTAGCCTTGAGGACCCCGATGAATTTTATACTGATAGGGCCTCTTTTAACCCTAACCCCTATACAAAGCCTGATATGACTTCAATATGTACCATTTGCTTAAAAAGTCTAATGCTGCCATTAAATTCAGTATAAATACATTTTATGTGACCGTAAATCCACCCATTTTATGAGGATCTGTTCATATTTCCCCCCAAGCCTCATGTAAAGCTTATTTCAGAAAATTAGTTTTCCAACAATAAATGGATATACTTATATCTGAGACTAGGTACAATTCAACTAAAATACTTTATTATGAAAACTAAATCACAATTTATTTTTATAACTGGTAACGATATGGTCGGCACCGCCCTTACTTGTTATTGTTATTCTTTCCGTACAACTTTTATTGACATTTTTCTAACTACATAGGTTTCAATATGTTTTACTTTTTTGTATTTACTTTTATATTTTTTTGTGTTTCATAAGTTCCTGATTGTTATTTTAATTATATAACTTTTATATTTATTTTATCTTTGTATACAGCAGCAGGTTACTTTGTAACATTCGCAGGTACAACACTTTAAATAAGTTATATAGAGGATACATTTATAAGCCCAACTGTTTATGTTTTTAGGTATGAAGATTCATCTAACCAATGTTGATTTTTTCATACAAACCAACTACTACTTTCAAACTCATTCTTAGTTGTTATTATTTGTGCCACAAGTAAAGCAACGTTTTGAATGACAATCTAAGTTTTCATTTTGGCTAAATAAAAATATCGAAAAAGGGAAAATATAAAACTTGTTAAGGTATAACATTTGTTGCTCGGGTTAATGGGTAAGAGTGTATAGTGTGCATGTCTTGTAAGCAAGAGTCGAATAAAAAAAAACTTATTTGCTTAATATAAGAAATGTAAAAACTTTAGTAAAGGAGGTTATAAAAGATTTAAAAATGTAAAATCAAAGTATAATATTTTCTCTGTTTAATAATATTTTCTTTAATCATAATCTTACATAAAATCTTAATTAAGTTTCTAATTGATGGCTAATTTGCTGAAAAGGATGGCAAATATATCAACAAAACTCAACATACAACATTATGTTCTGTATAGTACACCGAAGAAAACGAAAATATGTATGTCTGTCTGTGTTTGTGTTCGCAAGTAAAATGAAGGGTTTTTCTTAATTTTCTAAGGTTCGTGAGCTTAATAGTACATAATTTGACTTTGAAATAGTATTATTTACTTACTGTTAACACTATGTGCTCTTGTTGCTATTGACTTAAACTTTTTAATGACTTTATTTATAATGAATTTTTTTTCTTCATCTATACATCTTTAATTAATTTAACAAATTTTTAATTTGTAACATCAATTTAAAAGGGCAAGGTGCATCTTGGTACTTAGCACACATACTGTGCGTTAATGGCGAGTCTTTGAATATTTTTTTCCTGTGGTCACATTAAATGAAAACATTGTCTCATTATTGTTACAAATCAAATTTATGAATTCCTATTGTATACTGAATGTGGTATGTTTCAAAAAAACAGCGTGATATAATCAGTTGGGTAGAACTAATTTATTGTTGTTAGTTGTTAAATGTTAATGATGTGAATGATTTTGGTATATTAAAATTATCTAGATGAATAAGTAGAATAAAATTAATTAATTTTAATACAAACGCTTTGGATATTGTGTATGGGCAAAATTAATTAAATAATAGAAAATATTATTTTTAAAGGGTTGGCAAATCGAATTTTGCATGGTAATTTAATTTTTTTAACCCTTTAAAAATAATATGCTACTTATAGTAAAAGCATAATAAATTTTAATTCTTTTAACTTTGGTCATAAATAACTCTGGTAGTTAGGATACAACATCAACCAAGTGATGTTAAAAAGCATACACTTAAGTAATTGGAACCGATCATATCATCTTCAACACCAGTGCAAAACTAATTCAGTGCATATCTAGATTTAGTTCAGTTCTAGTTCTAGTTCTAGTTCTAGTTCAGTTCTAGTTCAGTTCTAGTTCAGTTCTAGTTCAGTTCCAGTTCAGTTCTAGTTAAGTTCTAGTTCAATTCTAGTTCAGTTCTAGTTCAGTTCTAGTTCAGTTCTAGTTCAGTTCTAGTTCAGTTCTAGTTCAGTTCTAGTTCAGTTCTAGTTAAGTTCTAGTTCAGTTCTAGTTTCAGTTCTAGTTCAGTTCTAGTTCAGTTCTAGTTCAGTTCTAGTTCAGTTCTAGTTCAGTTCTAGTTCAGTTCTAGTTCAGTTCTAGTTCAGTTCTAGTTCAGTTCTAGTTCAGTTCTAGTTCAGTTCTAGTTCAGTTCTAGTTCAGTTCTAGTTCAGTTCAGTTCTAGTTCAGTTCTAGTTCAGTTCTAGTTCAGTTCTAGTTCAGTTCTAGTTCAGTTCTAGTTCAGTTCTAGTTCAGTTCTAGTTCAGTTCTAGTTCAGTTCTAGTTCAGTTCTAGTTCAGTTCTAGTTCAGTTCTAGTTCAGTTCTAGTTCAGTTCTAGTTCAGTTCTAGTTCAGTTCTAGTTCAGTTCTAGTTCAGTTCTAGTTCAGTTCTAGTTCAGTCTAGTTCAGTTCTAGTTCAGTTCTAGTTCAGTTCTAGTTCAGTTCTAGTTCAGTTCTAGTTCAGTTCTAGTTCAGTTCTAGTTCAGTTCTAGTTCAGTTCTAGTTCAGTTCTAGTTCAGTTCTAGTTCAGTTCTAGTTCAGTTCTAGTTCAGTTCTAGTTCAGTTCTAGTTCAGTTCTAGTTCAGTTCTAGTTCAGTTCTAGTTCAGTTCTAGTTCAGTTCTAGTTCAGTTCTAGTTCAGTTCTAGTTCAGTTCTAGTTCAGTTCTAGTTCAGTTCTAGTTCAGTTCTAGTTCAGTTCCAGTTCAGTTCTAGTTCAGTTCTAGTTCAGTTCTAGTTCAGTTCTAGTTCAGTTCTAGTTCAGTTCTAGTTCAGTTCTAGTTCAGTTCTAGTTCAGTTCTAGTTCAGTTCTAGTTCAGTTCTAGTTCAGTCTAGTTCAGTTCTAGTCAGTTCTAGTTCAGTTCTAGTTCAGTTCTAGTTCAGTTCTAGTTCAGTTCTAGTTCAGTTCTAGTTCAGTTCTAGTTCAGTTCCAGTTCAGTTCTAGTTCAGTTCTAGTTCAGTTAAGCAAATTAGCACATATAATAATTGTTTGATATTTAGTACTGTTATACATGCTTACATATGTATTTGTACTTTAAAAGCTAAGCAAATAGTTACCTTCATTTATGTTGACTGTTTATGTCCTTACTACTATAATTTTGCAGGAAAAAGCTTTTCCTAACTTTAAAAGCTTTTGGTGGTTGCAAGAAATATTTTAGTACTTTAATGGTAATAAGTGTTGTCCTCACTAATGTTACATTTATATTTAAAGGTATACTCTAAAATGAGTGAAAGCTTTCTCGTTTTTAAATAAGCTTTGTACATATTAGAGGCCTTTAGGAGAATCTTTTTAAATAATTTCTTAGTTTGTTACATTAAAAGAAATACGTCTACAGAGTTCCCTCGTTTAGTATGTATTTTGTTAGAGTGTTATAAAATCTGAAAATAAGCTTAATGGAAATGGTAAGAAATTAAACTTATTATTAGTTTTTAATTGAAAAATATATTTTGTTAGAGATCTCATATGAAAATAACAATTTAAATTTAAAATATTAACTGATTCTGTACACAAATAAAATAGCTTAAAATATTTACGAACATTTTTGTCAGATATTAGTACTTTTTTGGGAATTGACACTACCAGTAAAAACACACGTAACCATAATCCTTTTTGGTTTGAACTAAATATAAAAATTTCGTTTATTATGCCTTAACAACTGCTAAAGCAACAATATGTATTATATATATGAACAATTAGAAATTTATAAAATTCATTAAACGTACATACATAAATGTATCTAACACTTCATTAATCATCAGAGAATTATTCTGTTGATTCAAATATAACATGCATACAAAACAAAAGTAAATATATATACATATTACTAATTCATATAAAGATTAGTCGCAGATAAATGTGGTGAATAATAATAACAATTAGCAAGACATAGACAAATTACTTTTCAAGTTAAGTTGGTAAAAAGTTGCTATTAATTATAAAAGTTTTGATGAGACAATCACAGAAACATATGTCCACTTAGAAATTTGCAATAATAGGAATGTAAATGTATAATAATAACAATTAGCAAGACATAGACAAATTACTTTTCAAGTTAAGTTGGTAAAAAGTTGCTATTAATTATAAAAGTTTTGATGAGACAATCACAGAAACATATGTCCACTTAGAAATTTGCAATAATAGGAATGTATAAAGTATATATATGTCGTGTAAGTTCGACCATATGGTACACTACTAGAACTAGAACTGAATGAGAATTATAGACCGATTCTTATCAAATTCCATATCTAGACTTGAATTTTTACTCCTGTTATAAACCTTAAGGTATTTTACATAAAAGCCTATTTTGTACAACCTTCATATTGGTAGTTCCTCCCGTCAACACTAGTTTCAATAGATAAAGAGACGAACATGGTTAGATGGTCATCGAATCTAAAAAGGTTTCCATCAACGTCTATAAATAAATTTATTCCGATAAGAATGGTATATATTTTGATAACTGTAGGAACAATATTTTGGTAACTACATAAGTATGACTATGTAGGGCATTATAATACATATTTAAATATTTATTAAGAAGCATTAATGGAATGCTAAAAAAAAACATTTATATGTATTACATATATTAAGAAAACTTTGTTGATTTTAATCGAAAAAGATATTTGTAAAAGTTTGTCAGTTTTTCATTAGAAACATGCTCTTATTCCCCATAGAAATTTAAGATTTTCAACACATTTTCACTCAGAAATATTTGCTTTATTAAAGTAATATATCTTTGATATAAATAAAGTATTATTTTTAAAGTCATAGATATACATACAAAGCAATATAACTATGAATTAATAGTTATTCAAAAATTTTACTTTTATAGCCATTACTAAACACTTAATAGTTCATACATTTTTAATAAACATCTACGCATTTTACCAAATAGTACGTGTTGAAATTGATATTAAAATTAAAAACTATTTTAATAATTTATGATTTTGCACACACGCATTCAAGCAGCCCACATTTAGTTTATGATAAAAACACAAATATTAAAAAAAAAATCGAAACTTAAATTTTTTATATAATTTTATTTATTGCAGGCGTAAATTGTTTTATTAAAACATAATAGGCACCGATTCTAATGAAATTTTCCTAAGAGAGTTCAGATCCTTCTTATAAAACAGCGAATAGCTATGAAATTCAAAGTTATTTCCTGAAGCGAATCTTATATATAGTTTCTATAAAACTTTTTGTAGGTTGATTAATATGCTAATATGTTTTTTTTAGCTAGCTTACTAAATTCTAAGACAATTAAGCTATGTCCGTCTGTCTTTCCGTCTGTCTATTAAACTCACGATGGGGGGAGCACAAATAGCGATAAAATTCGACATAAATGAGTTTCATATGAGCCAAAATCTCTCTACTAAATTTTTTAAGGATCGGTACATAATTGACCCTATCCCCCATATAAGGTCCCCTTCAGAAAATGACTTTAACACTTATTACTGGCTTAAAAATATGTATATTGTGACAAAATTCGACACACATAAGTTTCATGCGAGCCAAAATCACTCTACCAATTTGACACGCTAACAAAAATCGATTTACCAACCTTTATGTGGATTGGTCCCCTTCAGAAAATTACTTTAACGCTCATTACTAGATTAAAATACGAGAAAACCGAGCCAAAATCTCTCTACTTGAGTGTATGTGGATCGATCCACAATTGACCCTGCCCCCTATATAAAGAACCCGTCAGAAAATTACTTAAATATACGAGTTATGAAATTCGATATAAGAAAGTTTTATACGAACGTTAATCTTGCTACCGAATTTCATGCGGAATGTGTCGGTAACTCACCCTACTCCCATATAAGCCCTTTCAGGGAATGACTTTAAAGCTAATGGTGGCGTGTCATAATGTCCAGTATCATAATGTCCAGTGTCATAATGTCCATAGACGTTATGACACACTAAATTGAGTCATGATTGACGTTATGACAATTTCAAAAGTGTCACAATGTCCATGATCAATGGGACATAAAGTCCATGGATTTCAAAGAGTCCATTTATCAAAAAAAAAAAGGCTTAATTTAGCGAAGCCGGTGTTCGAAATATCCCAGAGTTTGAAACTCCTGCGCCCGGCCGAAGGCCGGCTATCCAGGACACTTTTTAATAGGAGTCCAAAATGTAACATACACCAAATTTAGGAGCAATTCTTTTCGGGATAAGAGTGTCCCTTTCTTAAATTTTAAACAAATTTTCCATTACATTTCTGTTTTAAAAGTGTCACAATGTCCATGGACATTATGACATTTTAAAAAAGTGACATAATGTCCATGGACATTATAAGGTCTATAGACATTATGTCACTGGACATTATGACACGCCACCAACGCTAATTACTGGCAAAAAAATGCTAGTGAAGCGATGATATTCAATGTAAACAAGTTTTATATGAACCAAAATTGGTTTACAAAAGTTATGATGATAAGTCAATAATTGACCTTACCCCTTTTATAAGGTCCTCTTCAGAAAATTTTATGAGGAAAATTCAGAAAATTACTAGTACAGCGATGAAAATCGACAGAAAGAAGTTCATAATTCTTTATACCGAATTTAAAGAGGACCGATCTATAACTGACCCTAGCTCCTATAAAAGGTTCCCTTTAGGAAAATGTTTTTCTTATTAAAATATACTCATACGCTCACGGTTTAAAAATTGAACAAAAATATTTTGTTTTTAAAAATTAATATTTTTTTAGTTCAAAAGAGCTCGGTCCATAATTGACTTAAGCCATATTCCAAATATCTCTCTGATGTTTATAGGGGAGCATTCCTTTTACGGCACATGGTTTGATGGTGGGTGTATAAGATTCGGCACAGAATATTCTCACTTGTTTCGTTTGAACCCTATCGTGATTCCAACAGACAAATAGAAAGATAGACAGAAGAACGGACGGACGGACGGGCTTTATTTTGTAAATCCCTTTCCCTAACTTCACTTTTTTTTTCATATAAATTGTTTTAGTATTTTCAAAAATTTTTATGAAAATATTTTCCACTCAAGGTGAAGTGTTTTACAAAATAAGGCAAAAAAATCTTTTACAAAATATGTTCCTTTTGAATTTTGTTTAAACTTCATTTAAAAAGTTTACATATTTAAGTTTTCCACTAAAACTTTTTCATTCTATTAAATTATTTTCGTATTGCAGTGGTGGTAAATTTTATGTATATTTTTTTCTTTCGCTATATTTTATTTATATTTTCATATTTGCACATATATTTTCATTAAAAAATAGAGAAAAATGAAAAAAAAACATGATAACATCATAACATCACGTCTTGCCTGAAGTCTATACAAAATTTAGCAGAAACGTTACTTGTTTCTTATATCAACTTCATGTACTTGAGTCATTATATTGCAATTTACAGTATGAAAGCACGATTCTAGAAAATTATTTATAATATTTTACAATACACTATAAATACAAGCCAGCAGTAGCATGAACATTTTAAGGAACATGCAACTGTTTGTTGTTGTCTGTATTTTCAGCTAAAATATACTAAATAGAGTTCGTGTTTAGTTAGTAGTGGTTTTGTATGTTAATATTTGTGGTTATGTTGGTGTTTATCGTCAATATTTAAAATGACGATAATTTGTTTAATATTAAACATTATGACGAAATTAACCTTCAAAATATTATCTAGACTAATGCTCAATTATTGTTATATTAGTGAGGATATTAAGGTCACATGTTTTAAGGTGTTTAAGGTTAAATGAGTGTGACCAAATGTTTTTGAGAATTTTCCAGCAAAGACATTTTAATTTTTATGTGAAAATTATTACAATTTTTCCAATAACAAAAATCCGGTCTGTTAGACCGGAGGTCGTGGTTTTCATAAAGTTTCATAAAATCACCAGCTAGATCTAGAATGAGTCACATCGAACTGCAGGGGACTAAATGCAAAGCACACATGTACATCGCAATGTATGTACGTTGCATCGTAGTGTAAGTATAAGTTATTTTGATACAACCAGATATAATGGCTTTAATTGATTAGTATTGTTTGTATTATGACTTGTTGGATTTAATTAAATATGCAAATTAACAAACAAAGGCATCTAGGTAAATATATTAGGAAGGCCCATTTTCCGTATGAAGCTCAAAAACAGGGATTTTTTTAAACATATTTTAATAAAACAAATCAAGTAATAAGAAAGTATAGTCGGGCGCGGCTGATCATATGATACTCTGCACCAGTTATGAATATTAAATGTGATTTATCATAGCCTCCACGAAAATCAGTGGTGATAGAGGGTATATATAACTTTGTCATTCCGTGTGTAACACCAAGAAATATTCATCTGAGACGATTAAGCTATGTCCGTCTGTCTGTGTAAAACACGCTCACGATAAATCGAAGCAATAGAATTTATCCAAATTCACCCAAAATGTTCTTCACTTTCCTAAGTTGTTTGGTACACAGGGAAAAGTTATGAAACAAAATTTAAAACTACCTCGAAAAAAAGCATTTTTTTACATATTCTGATGTAATTTTCTCAAAAACTATACATTCGTTTCTACGCAAGAGCTTGATTCCTGCTGAAAATTTCCAGAATCGGTCCACAATTTCATATACCTCCCATACAAAAGTACATATTCCCGGAAAATGTTTTTTTTTTGTTAAAACATAACTTCGGTCAGAATCTTCACAAAATTTTAAAAATTAAAATCATATGTCAGTAGAATTCATTGAGAGAAAAATTTTCTGGATCGGTCCATAATTGGACATAGCTTCCATACATAGCTCACTTAAACGCACATAATTCATTACTAAATTAAGATATCCATACAAAATTTGGTACAAGTGTTGCTCTCACTTACAGAAATGCTACTATGAAAATATGGTACAAGTATTGCTTACATATACAGAAATATTACTATGGACGTTTTTTTCCGATCGGTCCATAATTGGTCATAGCTCCCATACAAGGGCCCCTCCCGAAATTAAGATATCCATATACAGTTTGGCAAAAGTATTGCTTATATACAGAGAAATATTACTGTGAAATTGTTTTCCCATCGGTCCATAATTGATCATAGCTCCCATACAGGGTCCCTTTCAGAAAAAGACTTAAAGGCACATAACTCATTACCAAATAGTGATACCCATAAAATATTTGGCATAAATACTATTTTTGTACATAGAAATTTTATTTCAAAAATTTTTCACGATCGGTCCAAACTTGGTTATAGCTCCCATACAAGGTTCCCCCCCGAAAATCACTTAAACGCACATAACTCATTACCAAATATTGATATCCATACATTTAGCAAAAATATTGCTCTTATATACATAAATTATACTATAAAATTGTTTTACGATCGGTCCATATTTGGTCATAGCTCTCATACTAGGTCCCCTCCAGAAAATCACTTAAATGCACAATATTCCCCAGCAAAAAAAATTTGAAGTTGTTAAAGAAGAAGGGATATTTTCATGATTTCTTTTGTACGTATTCTATTTAATGCGTTTTAAATACATGCATAAATTCTAATAAATTTGTCATCAGTGAAGGCATGAAAAATGCACCCAAATTCACTCACTATAGGAATTGTAATATTTTACTATAATTTGGTATTCTCTTAGGAGATTTAACGAAAACGTGCATTTCATACAATAAATATTAAAAATTACATTAATTTTTTTATTAGATTTTTGTTTTTGTAGGTACCTACCTACCTAGTAATATTAAGTCCATTTTAACATTAAAACACAATGGGTATTTTTCCTCTGCATGAATTTAAATCCAATAAAAATCAGTTAGTTATGTTTTATCTTATTTTATTTTTATCAATATCACACAAAAAAATTATTTAAATATTGATAATTAAATCGAAATACCATTATTAATGCATTTTTAAATAAATATAGTGCACCAATGAAAATTCGCTTGAGAATCATCGAATATTCATTGGTTATAAGAACTCATTTAAATGGCGAACTATTTTTCCAAATACGAACACATGCATGCCAATGACACGCTAATGTTAAAATCATGCATGTTTCCCCTAAATATGAACCAGTTCATTATCAGTTCAACCCATGCATTTACTACTTTTTTTGCACGTCTTTTTTTGCTGGGTCATTACCAAATAATGATATAGAGACAGAATTTTGAAATTTTGCCTTTATATACATAATTGATCATAGCTCCCATACAAGGTCATTTTACGAAAATCTCTTAAACGCACAATCTCTTAAACGCACATTACCAAATAAATCTATTGATACAAAATTTGGCACTAATATTAGTTTTGTATACAAAAATTCTATTTCAAGATTTTTTCACGATCGGTTCATAAGATAACATAATAGAAAATGGCTCTTGTAATGTTCAATAAATCTTGGAATTGTAATAGATTTAAATTGTTTAAATCTTGGGATTTTTCTACTTTAAACATGAGAAAACTTATTTCCACAAATATTTGATCAATTAGTATTTCAAGTATTAATATAAAAGTAGCTGGGTATTTAAGATTCGGCTCAGCCGAATATAGCACTCTAACTTGTTTTTTATAATAAAGCATTTATCTTCAATATGAACTTGTTTCCGAGAGATATAAGAAATTTATAAAGAAAAATTCATTTTCTGAAAGAGGGTTTATATAGGGGCTAGGGGCAAATATGGACCGATTCTGATAAAATTTTGCGAATAGATTTATATTTATGTATATTTATTTGTGCTGAATTTGATCGCATATTATATTTATAAGTGAATTTTGAACATTCAAGCTATTAGACAGTTAGTTAGTTAGTTAGTTAGTTAGTTAGTTTAGTTATTTAGTTAGTTAGTTAGTTAGTTAGTTAGTTAGTTAGTTAGTAGTTAGTTAGTTAGTTAGTTAGTTAGTTAGTTAGTTAGTTAGTTAGTTAGTTAGTTAGTTAGTTAGTAGTTAGTAGTTAGTTAGTTAGTTAGTAGTTAGTTAGTTAGTTAGTTAGTTAGTTAGTTAGTTAGTTAGTTAGTAGTTAGTTAAGTAGTTAGTTAGTAGTTAGTTAGGTAGTTAGTAGTTAGTTAGTTAGTTAGTTAGTTAGTTAGTTAGTTAGTTAGTTAGTTAGTTAGTTAGTTAGTTAGTTAGTTAGTTAGTTAGTTAGTTAGTTAGTTAGTTAGTTAGTTAGTTAGTTAGTTAGTTAGTTAGTTAGTTAGTAGTTAGTTAGTTAGTTAGTTAGTTAGTTAGTTAGTTAGTTAGTTAGTTAGTTAGTTAGTTAGTTAGTTAGTTAGTTAGTAGTTAGTTTAGTTAGTTAGTTAGTAGTTAGTTAGTTAGTTAGGTAGTTAGTTAGTTTAGTTAGTTAGTTAGTTAGTTAGTTAGTTAGTTAGTTAGTTAGTTAGTTAGTTAGTTAGTTAGTTAGTTAGTTAGTTAGTTAGTTAGTTAGTAGTAGTTAGTTAGTTAGTTAGTTAGTTAGTAGTTAGTTAGTTAGTTAGTTAGTTAGTAGTTAGTTAGTTAGTTAGTTAGTAGTTAGTTAGTTAGTAGTTAGTTAGTTAGTTAGTTAGTTAGTTAGTTAGTAGTTAGTTAGTTAGTTAGTTAGTTAGTTAGTTAGTTAGTTAGTAGTAGTTAGTTAGTTAGTAGTTAGTTAGTTAGTTAGTTAGTTAGTAGTTAGTTAGTTAGTAGTTAGTTAGTTAGTTAGTTAGTTAGTTAGTTAGTTAGTTAGTTAGTTAGTTAGTTAGTTAGTTAGTTAGTTAGTTAGTTAGTTAGTTAGTTAGTTAGTTAGTTAGTTAGTTAGTTAGTTAGTTAGTTAGTTAGTTAGTTAGTAGTTTAGTAGTTAGTAGTTTAGTTAGTTAGTTAGTTAGTTAGTTAGTTAGTTAGTTAGTTAGTTAGTTAGTAGTTAGTTAGTTAGTTAGTTAGTTAGTTAGTTAGTTAGTTAGTTAGTTAGTTAGTTAGTAGTTAGTTAGTTAGTTAGTTAGTTAGTTAGTTAGTTAGTTAGTTAGGTTAGTTAGTTAGTTAGTTAGTTAGTTAGTTAGTTAGTTAGTTAGTTAGTTAGTAGTAGTTAGTTAGTTAGTTAGTTAGTTAGTTAGTTAGTTAGTTAGTTAGTTAGTTAGTTAGTTAGTTAGTTAGTTAGTTAGTTAGTTAGTTAGTTAGTTAGTTAGTTAGTTAGTTAGTTAGTTAGTTAGTTAGTTAGTTAGTTAGTTAGTTAGTTAGTTAGTTAGTTAGTTAGTTAGTTAGTTAGTTAGTAGTTAGTTAGTTAGTTAGTTAGTTAGTTAGTTAGTTAGTAGTTAGTTAGTTAGTTAGTTAGTTAGTTAGTTAGTTAGTTAGTTAGTTAGTTAGGTAGTTAGTTAGTAGTTAGTTAGTTAGTTAGTTAGTTAGTTAGTTAGTTAGTTAGTTAGTTAGTTAGTTAGTTAGTTAGTTAGTTAGTTAGTAGTTAGTTAGTTAGTTAGTTAGTAGTTAGTTAGTTAGTTAGTTAGTTAGTAGTAGTTAGTTAGTTAGTTAGTTAGTTAGTTAGTTAGTTAGTTAGTAGTTAGTTAGTTAGTTAGTTAGTTAGTTAGTTAGTTAGTTAGTTAGTTAGTTTAGTTAGTTAGTTAGTTAGTTAGTTAGTTAGTTAGTTAGTTAGGTAGTTAGTAGTTAGTTAGTTAGTTAGTTAGTTAGTTAGTTAGTTAGTTAGTTAGTTAGTTAGTTAGTTAGTTAGTAGGTAGTTAGTTAGTAG
Source organism: Lucilia sericata (assembly GCF_015586225.1). Taxonomy (NCBI): domain Eukaryota; kingdom Metazoa; phylum Arthropoda; class Insecta; order Diptera; family Calliphoridae; genus Lucilia; species Lucilia sericata. Next base: position 288,079 of record NW_023994259.1, read on the forward strand.
TTAGTTAGTTAGTCGTTAGTTAGTAGTTAGTTAGTTAGTTAGTTAGTTAGTTAGTAGTTAGTTAGTTAGTTAGTAGTTAGTTAGTTAGTTAGTTAGTTAGTTAGTTAGTTAGTTAGTTAGTAGTTAGTTAGTTAGTTAGTTAGTTAGTTAGTTAGTTAGTTAGTTAGTTAGTTTAGTTAGTTAGTTAGTTAGTTAGTTAGTTAGTTAGTAGTTAGTTAGTTAGTTAGTTAGTTAGTAGTTAGTTAGTTAGTTAGTAGTTAGTTAGTTAGTTAGTTAGTTAGTTAGTTAGTTAGTTAGTAGTTAGTTAGTTAGTAGTAGTTAGTTAGTTAGTAGTTAGTTAGTTAGTTAGTTAGTAGTTAGTAGTTAGTTAGTTAGTTAGTTTAGTAGTTAGTTAGTTAGTTAGTTAGTTAGTTAGTTAGTTAGTTGTAGTAGTAGTTAGTTAATAGTTAACTATAACGTTAATTCCATTGGAACTTTCAAATTCTATTCCAATTTTAAAACAAATGGAGAATTTTAAAGCCATGTGTGCAAGAAGATAAACACACCATAAACTTTTCTTTCATATGCCACCAATTACAAAAAAAAATATTCCTTTTTACCTACAAAATACTACGGTTTTCCCTAGGTTTTTGATTCACATTGCAAAAACAGTTCATCCAGTAACTTTGATTGGTATAAACAAGCAATTTGTACACAAACTGGTTAGTATTTACCATCCAAATGTATATTTGACTCCGAATCAAAGCAATTTTCTGTTTTTTTGCCAATTTCCTTTATTTTACTTTTTTTTTCAAGAAATCCCACAAAAACGTTTTGTGATAAAACACTAAAAATACGCTTCACACACTACTTGTATCTTCATTTTTATGATACAAATAATATAAAAGTTGCTGTAAAAATATAAAATTGTAAATATAAAGATTTAAGAAAAATTTTCTGGGTAGCTAAAATGTAAATGTAACAGTATTTGATATAGAAATATACTATAGCAATACCTTTTCAATCTACTCAAGTGAAAGTAGCTATATTTGATGTTGTACAAATTTTATGGAAGTATTATTTTGGTTAAAATTGTAAGAAATATATAAAAATGCGCATTTAGCTATGAAATTGCTAGCAATTTTTTAAAGATTTTTCTTTTTGGAGATTTTTTATGATGCTTTTAGATTTTTTTACTCTTTCGTTCGTTTCGTTTGATTACTTTAAAACATGAAAAGTGATTTATTTATCTGTTTGTTGGTAAATCAACTGATTGTGTGTTGAAATGTAATTAAAGGCTTTGTAAAGTATGTTATTTTAAAAATTAATACATTTTTTGAAAAATTTTGTTCTTCTTAAATTTAAAAAACATTTAAAGTTTCTAATATAGTTTCTTAAAATATTTGTCTTGATTAATTAGCAATTTTATATTAGATTTTCATTTTCACCTGGGACAACCCTAATACACATGTATGTTTTTACAATAATCTTCATTCTTTGACTACAAACGATTGCAATCATTGTTTAAAACCTTTTTGTAACACACACACACACGAGCAAACATTTAATTCAATTCAAGCTTTTTTTTACTAAGCTTTTTGTATTGCATACATTCTTGGGGTATGCATGAGTTTATTTAAATATAATAATTGTTTACTTAATGCTACTGGTTTTAGATTTTCTTTTCTTTTGAAGCAATCTTAAACAAAATCTCACATTCTTTCACACACTGATATACATACTATATACTTACATATGTTTGTGTGTAAAACTGTTTACAAAAAATTACAATATAATACATTATTATCTTAATGTGTGTAGGTTTATGCAGTAGTATGCAGGCTGAACATATTGTTATTTACATATTTAAACACATATTTGGCTTAATATTATTTAAATTTCTTTTATCAATGTATTATAAAAGAAAATAATTTAAAAAGGAATATTTATAAAGAGGTATTAATATGTACCATTAATAAATGTATCCCTGGGTATATAAGAGCAAACTGAAAAGTATTGAAAAACTTTAATTTTTCTGAAAAGAGTCATATACTCTTCAATCTTATGTTTAATTTATATCATTAAATATTAGTTATTTGAAATTAATTATTAAAACTAAAGTAGTTTTTTAGAAACCTATTTAATTTTCATATTTTAAAATTAATTTTAAGACTGTCTGCATATATTTACATATACACCACAACCACTAGCACGCAAATACACCCAGATTTTAAATTAGCTTAAGGGGCCAATTTACCATTGTTGTAGAATACAATTATCGTACACAATACCATATAATAGCAAACAGTGAGGCGAAATTATGAATTTTATATACAATTCCAAAAATATAATTTAATGAATGAAAAAGTAAGAGTGTTATATTCGGCCATGCCGAATCTTATATACCCACCATCAAATCATCCTTATAAATAAACTTTGATATTATCGATCTATGTTGAATAATATGTCGATATTATTATGAACATCAGGGAAATATTTGGAAGAGGGAATTTAATAAAGGCTTAAACATGGACCGTGCTCTTCCGAATTAAAAATATTAATTTTGTTTGATCCAATATTTATTACCATAAACTCATACAAAACTTGTTTATGTGAAATTTCATCGCTGTAGTCGCATTTGAGCGTTACAGCCAGTAACGAGCGTTACAGTCACTATCTGAGGGGGACCTTATATGGAGGGTGGGGTCAGTTATAGACCGATCCCCATAAAATGCGATAAATAGTTTTTGGCTAGTACAAAACTTGTTTACGTAGTATTTCACTGCTGTAATAGCATTTTTGAGTCAGTAAGGAGCGTTAAAGTAATTTTCCGAAGGGGACCTTATAGGGGGGTATGGTCAATTACAGACTGATCCTCATAAAATTTAGTGAGAGATTGTAGCTAATACGAAAATTGTTCATGTCGTACTCAGTACTCGCAGTTTTAAGCTAGTAGTCATTTTCTGAAGGGGACCTTACAAGGGGGATAGGGCTAATTAAGGACAGATCCTTATAAAATTTGATAAAGAACTTTTGGCTCACACAAAACTAGTTTGTGCCTTAAAGTCATTTTCTGAAGGAGACCTTATATGGGGGGTAGGGTCAATTATGGACCCACCCTCATAAAATTTAAGAAAACGATTTTAGTTCCTATACAAATTTTTTATGTCGAATTTTATTGCTATATATATGCACATATGTTTCTTAAAGTCAGATATGAGCATTAAAGTCATTTTCTGAAGGAGCCCTTGTATTGGGGGTAGGGTCAATTATGAACCGATCCTTATAAACAAACATGTTTTATAAATGTTTTATAAATTCTTATAAAACATGTTTGTGCCGAATTTCATCGCTATTGATGCTTTTCTTAGCCAGTCATGGGCGATAAAGTCATTTTCTGAAGGGGACTTTATATGGGGGGTAGGGTCAATTATGGACCGATCCTTATAAAATTATATGAAGAGATTTATGTTCCCATAAAACATGTTTGTGCCGAATTTCACCGCTATTGATGCTTCTCTTAGCCAGTTATGGGCGATAAAGTCATTTTCTGAAGGGGACTTTATATGGGGGGTAGGGTCAATTATGGGCCTATCCTTATAAAATTCCACGGAGAGATTTATGTTCCTATAGAACATGTTTGTGCCGAATTTCACCGCTATTGATGCTTCTCTTAGCCAGTTATGGGCGATAAAGTCATTTTCTGAAGGGGACTTTATATGGGGGGTAGGGTCAATTATGAGCCTATCCTTATAAAATTTAAAAAAGAGATTTAGGTTCCCATGTAACATGTTTGTGCCGAATTTCACCGCTATTGGTTCTTCCCTTAGCAAGTTATGAGCGATAAAGTCATTTTTGAAGGGGACTTTATATGGGGGTAGGGTCAATTATGGACCGATCCTTATAAAATTTTACAGAGAGATTTAGGTTCCCATAAAACATGTTTGTGCCAAATTTCACCGCTATTGATGATTCTCTTAGCCAGTTATGGGCGATAAAGTCATTTTCTGAAGGGGACTTTATATGGGGGGTAGGGTCAATTATGAGCCTATCCTTATAAAATTTTAAAAAGAGATTTAGGTTCCCATAAAACATGTTTGTGCCGAATTTCACCGCTATTGGTTCTTCCCTTAGCAAGTTATGAGCGATAAAGTCATTTTCTGAAGGGGGCCTTATATGGGGGCTAGGCGAAATTTTGGACCGATATTGCCCATTTTCAATACCAAACAAACTGCATCAACTAGAAGTATCTGTGCAAAATTTCAGCTCGCTAGCTGCTTCCATTTGGACTCTATCGTGTTTTCAACAGACAGACAGACAGACAGACGGACAGACGGACATGGCTAGATCGTCTTAGAATCTTATAAGGACCCAGAATATATATACTTTTATGGGTCTTAGACGAATATTTCAATGTGTTACAAACGGAATGAAAAAAACAATATACCCCCCATCTTTTTTGATGGTGGGTATAAAAAGTACTAAAAGTCTCTTTCAATAGCTTCTTATTCACTAAGGTTCCTACGTTTTAAATATTATATTTTTATGTTCAATATCGTAAAAATATCAAAAAGTACCAACGGAAAAACGGAAAAGTACAAAATTCTCTCTCAATAAATTCTCATTTAATAAGGACCGTGTGTCATGTGTTTCGGTAAAACCATTATAGAGAATCCAAAAGGTACCATTTGAAGAATGGAAAAGTACCAAAGAGTTCCCACTTAAAGAATATTATTCAGTCAAGACCATGTATGTTAACATTTCTGTTCCTAGTTTGAATATTTTAGAAAATTCAAAAAGTACCATTTATGAGATAAAAAGTACTAAAAAGTTCCCTCTTAAAGAATCTCATTCAATGAGGATCGTATATGTTCAATAATAATAAGTTTTGCATTCATATTATAGAACATACAAAGAGTATCATGTGAAGAAAGAAAAAGTACCAAAATGGAATAAATTCTACCTTAGTGGAAAGTACTAATAAAAAGAGTAAAATTTTCCCCTTTTCTCGTAGAAATATACTTTTTCGAGAATTAAGTTTACAGAATTTTCTATATATTACAGATACAACTCAAACGATTCAAATCTACATTCATTTGTTCCAGAAAAATTGTGCTTTCAAAAAGGTACCAAACAATTTACACGAATTTGGTCCTATATAGGCCTTAGTACTCGAATTCCAAAATAATATATCTATAGCTTATTTTCTGTGAGTCAATAAACTACTTTTTCAAATTTTAGAAAATAATAAAATTAAATTTCCTGTTTTTTCCCTTTTTGGTACTTTTTTCCCCAGTGAAATAGCAAAAGATTTTGTTTCAACAAATATTACAGAGTTAGTCCGTAATTTAATAGGAATACTTTAATGAATCGAAAAAGTTTTCACATTAGCTAAAAAAAAGTGCAAAAATACAGATGGGTGAACCATTTACATCCAAAAGGGGCTGAATTTTAAAAAAGTACGAAACAGGTGTCTCATTATTTTGGAAGATATGTTCAAAATATTTACAAAAATGTTATTTTGTTTATTAGTTAAAAAGTTATAAAGGGCCAAAAAGGTACAAAAATCACTTTGTTACACATTTTCACCCTTTAAAAGTACGAATTTCGAAAAAGTACCAGACACCCATCTGATCATTTTAAGAGTAGATACAGGCGCATTTAAAATTTTTCTTCCATCACTAATATTGGGTAAGATAATTAAATAAAACGGATAAAATACGTTTTTTTTTGTCCTCTTTTTTACCCCTAAATGTACAAATTTCCAAAAATCCCTCCTTAGTGGATCTACATAACCAAAAACTCATCTACTTTCAAAATTTCATGATTTTAGGTTCAGCCGTTTGGGCTGTGCGATGATGAAATCAGTCAGTCAGTAACGCTACTCTTTTATATATATAGAATAAAAACAAATTCTTTCTTAAATTACATATAATTCTTTTAACCAAAATCTATAAAAAAGATGAAGAAATATTAATTTCATATTAATAATATAATACTGTTCATACACGTATACGTAATATTTATCTTTAAATACATTACGTATACGTATTGTTTCACACAATATGTTTTTAATAAGATAAAATTTATTTGTAGAAAATGTTGTACTAGCTTTCTTCGTACACAGAATTCTACACAAAATTTTTAACGGAATTTTATTTAATCGGCCCACTGTATGTCTGAATTTTACTAGTAAATGTATGTTTACTTTAATAAACGTTTAACACAAAAAGGTTTTTTAATGTACTTTTAGATCTGAATAAATATTAATATTAGCAAACAAAATTTATAGACATGTTAATATTTAAAGTAAAAACACGTTTTAAACAGAATTTATTCTGTAGATTTACTCAAGCATCAGCTATAATTCAATTTTAATAATATCATTGGCATTCATGTACAATGTACATATAAAATTAATGTAAATATTATTTCTTAAAATTCTGTAATACCGTAATTTATTTTCCTGTGCTATCTTCATTATTTCATTTACAAACATTAAGACTAACATATACTTTTGTTGTTATTTACAGAACGTTAATCGACTTTAAATGACTATTTAAGTTTTTTGAATTTCGCTAAAATGCTTTAAAAAGTCTGCAATCTTTTCGCAAAGAAAATATTACAGTTTTTACATAAACCCAATGTATAATGTAAAGTAACTAAATTCCTTTTAAATATGTGCTCGAACCAATCAATCTAAAATAGGAAGTTTAAGTCCTATAAGAACACAATTGAGACATGTCTCAATCCCACACACTTGTTTCAATGTACTTCAAATGTTAATATCAAGTTCATTCAATGTTTTGTTGTTAAGTCAGATCTATAGATAAGTTGTCAATAATATGTAGGTACATTAGGATGGCCCCAAAAGTAGAAGTTGCTGATACTCACGCTAAAAACGAAAATATAGTTCATTCTTAGATAAGATTTTTTTCATGTTTCACCCAAAGGTCATTGAGAAACATCATAGATAGAAGCAAGCTTCCATTTTCGAGAACATCAGTAGCATATTTTTCTCTATACAAAAGGTATTACCCTAAGGAACATCTATGTGTGATTGTTTCTTGTATTCCATCATCATAAATGGTGTTTAAAAACACAATACGTGGTTGTATGTACAGTATATGCTTCTGTGTAAAGTCAATATCAGTATTGATATGGTGGAAGAAAACAGAAATACACTGACTTTTATTAGCTTTACAGGAATATTACTATGTTTTTACCATGTTTGAAGTGTGTATAAATTGGCATATTTAGTTTCAGAAACACTAGCACTAGTTTTTGCAGTTTATCTTTATTGTTGTCGTCATAGAAACATTATATGAATGTGTTAAGTGATGATATGATGCAGGTGTTTTCGACAACATCTAGAATAGACTTCAAACAATACAGTCATTCACATACAATGCACATTGGACATTACGTATATATGTACTTATATGGATTGAAATGTGTTCACAGATAACTAATTTTCAAAACAGTTCTGTTTCAGCTCTAGTTCAGTTCTAGTTCAGTTCTAGTTCAGTCTAGTTCAGTAGTTCAGTTCTAGTTCAGTTCTAGTTCAGTTCTAGTTCAGTTCTAGTTCAGTTCTAGTTCAGTTCTAGTTCAGTTCTAGTTCAGTTCTAGTTCAGTTCTAGTTCAGTTCTAGTTCAGTTCTAGTTCAGTTCTAGTTCAGTTCTAGTTCAGTTCTAGTTCAGTTCTAGTTCAGTTCTAGTTCAGTTCTAGTTCAGTTCTAGTTCAGTTCTAGTTCAGTTCTAGTTCAGTTCTAGTTCAGTTCTAGTTCAGTTCTAGTTCAGTTCTAGTTCAGTTCTAGTTCAGTTCTAGTTCAGTTCTATCCTATTGTTAATGCTATCCTTGATCTCCCATCTCTTCAACACAACATACCATACCATCCTCCCTGCAGCAACTCAACTAACTTTAAATGCATTAAAAGCCGACTTTTTCATCAACTAGTTATGGTTGATTCTTGGATTATTTTTAATGGAGCCAACTGACTATTTTAACATGGCGATGTCCTACGCAGTAGTCAATTGTCCGACTCTGCATGACTTTTCAACTAGCTTAAAGTAAGTTACTAAAAAATTAGCTTAAAGGAAACTCTTTATTAACTAGCTTAAGTTAGTTGCAGAAAAGTCAAGCAATAGTTTTCTTTTGAATTCCCTACTGTATTAATTAATTATATTTTAATTAAATATATTTAAAATTTAAAATTTATTTTAATTAAATATATTTAAAATAGTTATCTAAATTACGTTTCGCTTTAATACAAGTTATGATATTAGTTCGTTAAAATTAATAGACATCAGTTTTCTGCAGGGGAACTAATAATAACACCGGTATCCATAAAATTATGAATGATTTGTTCATTATTTCCATGATTCCCATTGATCCAAATCTAAAATAAATTTTAAAATATTATGTGTAATGTTAACTGTTAATGTATTATATTTACAGTATTAATCAGCAGAATTTAGAATTTAGGGACCGAGTTTTGAAATATTTAACCTTTTTTAATTAATTTTTCCAATTTACTGACTCTAATTTCACAACGTATAGAAGAAAATGACAAAAATGTAAAACAAAATTCCAAATAATAAAGAAACATGAGAAAACATGTCGAAACAAAATGCTCTCCAGATAATTTTGGGGTACTCCCGCATTATATGATAGTTAGCTTGTAGCTAGTCTTTAAAAGCCGGTTGTTTACGTTAATAAATACCAAATTTTGGAACATTTCTGCATTACATTGCTGTTCGTTTATAGTCAGTCTACTAAAGTCAACAAATAAAATCATAATAATAGAGAAACAAGAGGAAACATGTTGAAATACAGTTAATTCTCTCCAGATAATTTTGAGGCACTTCTGCATTACATTATAGTTAGCTTGTAGTTAGTATTTAAAAGTCGGTTCTTTACGTTGCCAAATACAAAATTTCGGGACAGCTCTGCATTACATTGTAGTTAGCTTATAGTCAGTCTATAAAAGTAAACTAGAAGTGAATTTTTCTCGTAGTCGACTACAAAATTGCTGGCAGGGCTAACATACATATTTTACATTTACTAAAACACCTCAACGTATTTCATTTACAAATAAATGCAATGTGTAATGATTGAGTGAATCTCTAAAGACTCACTGCTGTCGATTATTAGGAGTAGACAGAAAAGGTTTATTGAAGTGGAAGTTCAAACAAAGATATTAAATAAATTTTAAAAAAAAATTACTTACATTTTTTGTAAAATTTTATGACTATTTAAGTCGTTAATAACAATTTTTATAATTAACACAAATGTAATATTGTTTGTTTTTGGCATTTTGTCTTACTGCTTTCCAAAATTTAATATTTAGTAATTTAATTATTTTCTTGTAATTCATTTTAAATCGGCATTTTTCTGGCAAGGTTTTATTTTGTTTTAAAAGTTTCTGTTTTCTTTCTTTTCAATTCATTTTTCTCACTTTACTTAAATGTTTAAATACAACACAATGAAAAGTATGTTCAGGCAAAATGTTCAGGCATCATTACCTTCAATTATTAGACACAGGTGTTGTGTTGATAAGTGTCGAAAATTATTTGGGATTTGTTACTTGTTTTTGAACAAATGTTTTTGTTTATTTTGCTTCTTATTATTCTGTTTCATTTGCTTTATTTTAAAGTTAATTAAAAATTTAAACAATAACAAAGTATATATTTGCATTAGGCTGCGCATTAAAATGGGTTTGATTCGTATGAATACAAAGACTAATCGCGGAATATTAAAGGAGTTTCTAGATTTGAGTAATTTTTTAAGGTCGGGTCTAATATGCGAAGGTATAAAGTGAAGCAAATAAAGAAAACAATAAAAGTAACAAGTATTCGAATAGAAATATTTTTTAAAAAAGTTTATTTGATTTTTGGTTTTTTAAAAAGCAGAACATTTGTTGAAAATTAAAATGTTTTAGGCAAATGATAGACAAAACAAAATTTATATAAATTTAGCTTATTATATTAAATGGCTGCAAGAAAAACAGATGTGCAGTATAATTAAGAAATTTTGATAAAGTTGCAAAAAAATTATTTTATGTAAATTTTAATAAAATATATTTCCTAAAGTCTAACCTTTAACAAAAACAAATACTTAAAATTATGTATTTATTTTATAAAAAATTATAACAGAACATTTAACCAACATCATAAATAATGTCATCAAAATTAAACTTTGCCCACAATTCCCAAACGTTTTGTGGCAAAAACTTTTCTTTACAAACATGTTGAATTAATTTGTATCCTTTGTCCTTTTTGTCAAACATTTTATAGTTTTTATTTGTATTTTATACGTTTTTTTGCGTCTTTTCATAAAACTTTGTTACATTTGTTTAACCTTTTTAGTTTTTTATTAAATCACGTACCTTTACGTAGGCCTAAGAGCATGACATTAACACAATTTTTCCTATTTTTAGTATTGAAAACGAAAAAAAGGATGAATATTAAATTAATTTCTATAATAGATCTAAAAAACAGATAACACCAAATCCTTCATTTCGATTCTAAATATTTTTGAGTATTCAAACGATCTAGAATCTAGATCTATAAGGACTTTTATGGATACTAAGAGATATCATTGTACGATTTCAAACGGTTGTGTTGGTTTTTAGTACAGTTCTGGGATTAAGCCAAAAATCACATATGATTTTGGATATTTTAATTATAATTCTACCCGATATTTTGAAAAAGTCACTGAACCAAGAATTTTGTTCGCATTATTTATGTTGTTAAATGTAAATAAATGTTTAATACATTTTATAATTTTATTTACAAAACTATATACATAACATTATACATTTTGCTATTTTAATACAATTTTACAAATTAACCTATTTTTTAACTATTTCAGTATTTATTTCAAAAACGTTTGCTGTAAGATTGCGGTTTCAACCACAAACTGCTAACAAACCGTTTTTGTTAGCTAGAGTCAAACAAATCTAATGGGTTGCTACAACTACATAAACATTTGTTCAATTCACAATCAAGTTGTATATTGTACCTACTAAAGTGTAGTAACAGTGATTGTGAACAGATCTTTGCAGCAAGTCGTAAGTTTATGTTCTCAATGAAAAAAAAGAAATAATAATCAAAACAAATATACATAACAATGTCAAAAGATAAAAAAAATCAAAAAATTTTAATATAATTAAACATGCGAAATAAACCAAATTAATTTCTTTGAATTTTCAATTCTTTCATTTTCTTTATTAAACATTTTAAACTGTTTTTAATCAAATTTTAGTTTTTTTGTTTTGGTAAAAAGCTGTTTGTTTTTGATTTCAGTGTTACCACTTTATCGTTTTTTATGCTAAAATCTTTTGAATATTTTGTTTATATGTTGAAAAAAACAATTGGCAACACTAAATTTTCTTACAACATTCGAAAAACATATGAAAAATTGTCGTAGGAGTTGTATAGAGCTTTTGCATAGAAAATACCAACAACATTGTTATGACTATTGTAGCAGCTGCTGACATACAACGCATACAACGCTACAACATCGATTGTGAATTGAACAATTTATTTGTAGAAATGTTATAACATTGATTCAGTTATAGTTGCTTCCATATTTTAGGCTGATCCTAAAAATTTTTAGCAACTGATATGTAAAACAAACACAAATATTTTTCCTTAAAAAAATAACGTTTTGGGATAACATTTTCAAGACATGTTTAATTCCTCCACTAGTCAGATAAAAATATATTTTTTTCCATATTTTTAAGGGGATCCCCATATTAGAATATTGCTCTTATGTTTGTATTCATAGTACGATTTTAATTTATTTCGTAGATACAACTTTATTTCTTTTGCACATTTTGTGGTTTACACAAATAAATAAAAATTTACATATTACAACTTTGCTGTTGCATGTAGAATGAAACATACCTTTTTAAAAGGCGCTATCTCCAATCAACCACGAATATAAAGTGTTACAATTTCTTAAATTACCTTTTTGCCAGATTTCTAACTAACTAACTAACTAACTAACTAACTAACTAACTAACTAACTAACTAACTAACTAACTAACTAACTAACTAACTAACTACTAACTAACTAACTAACTAACTAACTAACTAACTAACTAACTAACTAACTAACTAACTAACTAACTAACTACTAACTAACTAACTAACTAACTAACTAACTAACTAACTAACTAACTAACTAACTAACTAACTAACTAACTAACTAACTAACTAACTAACTAACGAACTAACTAACTAACTAACTAACTAACTAACTAACTAACTAACTAACTAACTAACTAATAACTAACTAACTAACTACTAACTACTAACTAACTAACTAACTAACTAACTAACTAACTAACTACTAACTAACTAACTAACTAACTAACTAACTAACTAACTAACGAACTAACTAACTAACTAACTAACTAACTAACTAACTAACTAACTAACTAACTAACTAACTAACTAACTAACTAACTAACTAACTAACTAACTAACTAACTAACTAACTAACTAACTAACTACTAACTAACTAACTAACTAACTAACTAACTAACTAACTAGTAAACTTACTTACTTACTTAAAATATTCTTATTAAATGCGGTTTAATTTTGGTGTATACTTAATATTTTTCAAATGATAATAAATATTACGTATACGTAACCAGTCTAAATGACCTTCTAAGTTAGTAAAAACTTTTTCTTTTTCTTTTAATTAAACTGACAAATTTAACTTAAAATTTAATTAAAATTAAGTTAATTGTTGAAAATTAATCTATTATTGCCTCTTAGCACCAGTACCTACAGTAATTCTTAGAATAACTAATTTCTAATTTAATCAAATATTATACCGCCCACTTATATTAAAATCCATAATTTCATATTATTACTTTTCAACTCACTTTGTGGTTTTACAGTTCAATCATCCTCCCGCATTTAGCATACAAACAAAAACACGTGTTGAGTCTACAATTTCTGTATTAATTACAATGAAAAACAATTAAGATAACAAGATACTTAGGGACAAAAGGCACATAAATTCTTAAAAAAAAATCCAAAATCTAACTAAATTTTTAAACAGTTTCTAAAGAAAAATAGAAATGAATTTAAAGCTTATTGATAAAGAAAAAGTTAAAATAAGACAAAACATCGTCATACACGTGTTCAAACAAAGAAACCCCTACAAGTAATAGATGTCTAGAAAATTTCAAGATATAATTGTTTTTTGTTTGTCTTTCAAAAGTTCAATTTTCTATAGAAAACAAATGATACTCACGTTTTCTTAAGATCTAACGTCATTTGGAAAAAAAAATCTATACAAATATTTTAATACCGCCGTACAAATGTATTCATTTTAGCAGAATGAATCTGAATCCAGTGTAAATGGCTTTTATATTTATTAATTCTTATTTTTGTCATCCTGTTTAAAGGATCTGTTTAAGGACACGGTGTTTTAATTTAAGTAAACAATAAAAGGCAGAAAAACAAACATTTTATTTTTAAGTAATTCAGCAGATTAAAATCTGTATAAAATGTTTAGTAGTAGTTAGAGTACAAATACATCTAAACAAATCCATTTGCAGATATGTGTTTTTCTGGTACAGAAATTTAACAACACTATGTCCTTCCTAACTAAAGGACCAGAAAATGCGGGAAAATGAAAACAAAAATTGCTATAAAAAAATTTCAAAAATTTGCCATTTTGCCATGAGAATTTATTTTCAAAATAAACAAGGATTTTTAAAAGCTCAAGTAAGCATGTATACGTTGGTATATCTGTGTAAGGTATAACTAACAATTATTTGGAGACGAATAAAGAATTTATACAAAAGGTAAATATTTACTTTTATTTAAGAGTTTTGCAGCTTGAAAGCAGCTGTGGGAAGTTTTGTAAATCAAGTTTATGCGTGCTTAGTCAAAATAAATTGCTGCTGCTACACATACATACACTTACTTACTACAATCTACTCTTTTATTGTTCTTATTTACTACTGCTTTACACACAGACACCTACACAACAGCAGTATGCATTAAGTGTTTTTGTCTTTTCTGGTTTAAAAGTTTGTCTGGGTTGAGTTGTAATCTACCATTGCTGTTCCTAAAAACGACAATTAAATTAGAACAGATGTTTTCAAATTTAATCCTTTTTCTATTAAAACTGACAACTTTAACTACACAGTTTAATAGATATGTATTGAAATCAACATGCAAGCTAAACGGAAACAAACACACAGACACGTGTGTCCGTCAGTTTAACAAATAGACAACAAACAATTACAAACTAAATGTTAGCACAAACTTCATTAATCATTTCCGACATGAATATATGTGAATGTATGTGAATATATAGGGAAACAGACGTGCTTTACCAAAGCAACAACAAAACAGCAAATCAACAACAAAATCTTGTCCAGTTTATATCAACTTACACCATACTTTGACAAGACATGTTAATGCGAAAATAGAGAGTAAAAAAAGCATAAGCGTACACAAATATTTGAATGATTTTGTGGGATATCATAATGTTAAATAAATCTCTAACACATGCTTAATTAGTCAATTTATAAACGCAAAAATATCACAAATACACAGTTCTGAATAAAATCTTTCGTAATTAAAACAAAATTTAACGTGTTTTATAAAATTAATGGATCACCATTAACTTGGCTAATTGTGGGTAATTTGACAAAAGTAACAAAAGTAAACAGAAACTGCTGAAACATATTAGAGAAAAGCTAATTAAGGATTTGGGGAAATAAGTTTTTGCCGTAAAATTGTATTTTAGGTTGGCCACAGGTTTTAGGAGAGGGAATGCATAAGGTTGAAATTTTTAATATTTTATTTTTTTTTTTTTTTTTTTTGTATATATTTCAGGATGGCACTTTTAACGACATTAATAAGTTAATTAGCCAAAGGAACCAGGAGGAAAATAACGAGATATTTTCTATAAAAAATGCTACAAAAGAAAATATATTCTAATATTTTCTATAAAAATTTCTACAAAAAGTAAGTTTTATCGAAAATTTTCTATAAAAAAAGAAACTTATTAAAAATTTTCTATAAAAAAGGAAACTTATTGAAAATTTTTTATAAAAAAAAATTTTATCGAAATTTTTTTATAAAAGTAAAATTTTATCAAAAATTTTCTATAAAAGTAAAATTTTATCAAAAATTTTCTATAAAAGGAAAATTTTATCGAAAATTTTTATAAAAGGAAAATTTTATCGAAAATTTTCTATAAAAGGAAAATTTTATCGAAAATTTTCTATAAAAGGAAAATCTTATCGAAAATTTTCTATAAAAGGAAAATCTTATCGAAAATTTTCTATAAAAGGAAAATCTTATCGAAAATTTTCTATAAAAGGAAAATTTTATCGAAAATTTTCTATAAAAGGAAAATTTCATCGAAAATTGTCTATAAAAGGAAAATTTTATCGAAAATTGTCTATAAAAGGAAAATTTTATCGAAAATTGTCTATAAAAGGAAAATTTTATCGAAAATTTTCTATAAAAGGAAAATGTTATCGAAAATTTTCTATAAAAGGAAAATTTTATCGAAAATTTTCTTTAAAAAGAAAATTTTGTCGAAAATATTCTTTAAAAAGAAAATTTTGTCGAAAATATTCCTTAAAAAGAAAGTTTTGTCGAAAATATTCTATAAAAGAAAATTTTATCGAAAATATTCTATAAAAAGAAAATTTTATCGAAAATATTCTATAAAAAGAAAATTTTATCGAAAATATTCTATAAAAAGAAAGTTTTATCGAAAATATTCTATAAAAAGAAAGTTTTATCGAAAATATTCTATAAAAAGAAAGTTTTATCGAAAATATTCTATAAAAGAAAGTTTTATCGAAAATATTCTATAAAAAGAAAGTTTTATCGAAAATTTTCTATAAAAGACATTTTTATCGAAAAATTTCTATAAAAAGACATTTTTATCGAAAAATTTCTATAAAAAGACATTTTTATCGAAAAATTTCTATAAAAAGACATTTTTATCGAAAAATCTATAAAAAGACATTTTTATCGAAAAATCTATAAAAAGACATTTTTATCGAAAATTTTCTATAAAAAGACATTTTTATCGAAAATTTTCTATAAAAAGACATTTTTATCGAAAATTTTTTATAAAAAGACATTTTTATCGAAAATTTTCTATAAAAAGACATTTTTATCGAAAATTTTCTATAAAAAGACATTTTTATCGAAAATTTTCTATAATAAGAAATTTTTATCGAAAATTTTTTATAAAAAAAAAAAAATCCTATAAATTTCTTAAAAAAGAAAATTTTATCGAAAATTTTTTAGAAAAAAGAAAATTTTATCGAAAATTTTCTACAAAAAGAAAATTTTATCGAAAATTATCTATAAAAAGAAAATTTTATCAAAAATTTTCTACAAAAAAGAATATTTTATCGAAAATTTTCTACAAAAAAGAAAATTTTATCGAAAATTTTCTACAAAAAGAAAATTTAACGAAAATTTTCTTTAAAAAGAAAATTTTATGGAATAATTTCTTTAAAAAGAAAATTTTATCGAACATTTTCTTTAAAAAATTTTATCGATAATTTTTTACAAAAAGAAAATTTTATTGAAAATGTCTACAAAAAAGAAAATTATATCGAAAATTTTCCATTGAAAGAAAATTTTATCGATAATTTTCCATAAAAAGAAAATTTTAGCGAAAAGTTTGTACAAAAAAAGAAAATTATATCGAAAATTTTCTACAAACACGAACATTTTATCGAAAAATTTCCACAAAAAGAAAATTTTATCGAAAATTTTCTACAAAAAAGAAAATTTATCGAAAGTTTTCTATAAAAAGAAAATTTATCGAAAGTTTTCTATGAAAAGAAAATGTTATCGAAAGTTTTCTATAAACTTAAATATTTGCCCTCCTAATACCTTCTACAGTAGGAAATTATCCAAAAGGGATTGTAATTTCTTCCATTTTCTTCTCCGTATGTCACAGACATGAACCACAATAATGGTTTTTTAAGTTGCCAAATAAAAGTGCGCCATTAAAGTTTATCTGTTACTGTTTGTTTTTTATTTTTGGTAAAATTTGAACAACGGAAATAAAAAAATGTTTATCTTAAGAAAAGGAAACAAACCAGTAGAAAGTAAGATGTGTATTTAGACCAAGACATATAAAACAGCAGTTGTCATAGCAAGACAAATGTACAGGAAAGAAGTTAAGAAGAACAAATAACAACAATAAAAGGAATTTTCTTCATATTTGCCCTATTTTCGAATTTGTTGATACACACATGCAGCGCAGCCAATGTTCCGGATAAAATACCTATGTAAAGGAAAATAAAACGGAAAGTCTCTCTTTTCCTAATGGCCAGAATTTATATTTTAAAATTCGTTAGCTTTGCTTTCATTTAATACGTGTTGAAGATATCTTCGCAGCTGATAAAGTGGAAAATTGCTTTAAGTATTCTGTTAATTAAAAGATATTAATCATTTGAGCCAAAATAAGTTTTATTTTTACTTTACATATTCTCAAGGCAGAATAATGAAAAATTTAAACGAAATAAATTTTAAAATTATTTATTGCCTTTTGAAATAATAAGGAATATTTCACAAGCCAAAAGGAAACTATAAATCATTAAAATAGATAGAGGCGATTAAAAATATCGTTTTTGCTCATCTTTTACTGGAAAATTTTTCATAAATTTTCAATTTATAGAAAATTTTCTACAAATTTTCCTTTTTACAGAAAATATTTGCCAAATTTTCTTTTTAAGGAAAAATTTTGAAAATTTTCTTTTTATAAACACTCCCGCTCACTTAAATACATAGGTTCACTGTTTTGTTTACATTCAAATTAATATTTTGCAAAAAATAATGGACTAATTGGTTATATTAAAATTTTAATTAATAATTGGTTATATTAAAATTTAATTAATTATATATCACTAGATAGACAAACATTAGTGCAATACTTAATAACCGATTTTTAATAATTTTTTTTTCTAAAATACTACGTTTTTGAACAATATTTTTTTGGCTCATCTTTAATTGACAAAAACAACAACAAATTGCATTTTTTCATGAAACTTTTTTTATTTTATAAACATTTTTACAAGGTTTTAGAAAAGATGTACTAAGGAATCAAGTAAAGCCGTTACTTGATATAACTCCAAAAATTCGAGATGATAAAGAGTTATAAAAATTCTTAAGTAATGGCAAGGAAATTTCGGTCCAAGCCTTTTTAGTTCCTTCAATTTAGGCTTCTTTTATGTCATACTGTCTGCCCGACCTACACACATTACGAGAAAAATTATCCGAAACCTTTTCAATAATAAATAGTGAGAAGATTATGGAGGCCACTCCAAAATTTTTACATTCTGGCTTCAAATCCACCCTTTTACAGCCCTGGCGGTATGGATCGGGGCATTATATTTTTGAAATATCCACGGCAATGTTTCAAAGATATCCGAAAATGTAAAAAACCGTTTCATAATACGAAATTGCGCCCCACTACATCCCATATCCTCAACAGCTATGCAAAGGACTCAGGTAGAGCTCTACCTTTCAAAAATCATAAAAATAATGATTATATCGATCTGAACCTTCTAAATTAAACATTTTTTCATCCGAAAAACAAGATGTTGATATAGCTTTTTATAACCATGTGTTCACGTGCAAACTGAAGAGGATTTCTCTTTACGAGTGGCAATTGGAGTGGCTTTTATTAATTTTTTAATATTTCTAAAGCCTTGGCCCTTCTTACAATTCGTTTTACTGTAGCTAGGCTTGCTGTTACATCCATTTTTTTCTAATTTTTGCTACAGAATTACTTGACTTGGAGGCAAATTTTATGAAATCTCTTCTGTCCGCTTTTTTTTTGACTCTATATGTAATTCCATTTATGCTTTCTTAATATTCAAACTGTTTTCTTATACAATTGCGAATAACATTCTGAATTTACCAAATTCCTGTGATTTTGGACAGTTTCCAAAAACGCTTGAATCTTGTCATTTTATTCTTTAGTTAATGCCTTACCGCAACCTATTTGTTAAAAAATATATTGTCTATATTCACAGACACTAGAATATGAATGGATTTTACTCACTGCCAGCAGTAAACTGATTTTATTCTGGTTGAACCTAACCAAGTAAGCCAAAAAAATATGTCTAAAAAACGTAGTATGTTAGAAAAAAAAATTATTAAAAATCCGCTATTAGGTATTGCGCTAATTTTTGTCTCACTAGTGATATCTAAGGCATCATGTTATTATTTAAAATTTTAATATTACTAATTAGTCCATTAGTTTTTGCAAAAATTAATTTGAATGGAATCAAAACAGTGAACCTATTTAATTGAGCGGGAGTGTATTCGAAAAATACACTTTTTAACATTAAAATTTTCGAGAATTTTAAATTTTATAGAAAAATTTCGAAAATTTTCAATTTTATAGAAAAATTGCGAAAATTTTCTTTTTATAGAAAATTTCCGAGAAATTTCCTTTTTACAGACAAATTTCGATAAATATTGTTTTTTATAGAAAATTTTCAATAAAATTTCTTTTTTATAGAACATTTTCGATTTCTTTTAATAAAAATTTTAGATAACTTTCTTTTTTTTAGAAAGTTTTCCATAAATTTTACTTTTTGTAAAAAAATTTTCCATAAATTTTCCTTTTTGTAAAAAAATTTTCCATAAATTTTTCTTTTTAGATAAAATTGTCGGTAAATTTTCTTCTTATAGACATTTTTGGATAAAGTTTCCTTTTTGTAGAAAATTTTTGTTAAATTTCTTGACAATTTTTTTTTTTTCAAAAAAAATGTTCGATAAATTTTCTTTTTAAAGAAGAAATTTTCATTTTATAGTATTAATTTAATTTTTAATGAAAATTTTTGACGAACTTTCTTTTAATAGAAAATTTTCCACAAATTTTCTTTTTATATAAAATTTTTGATAAATTTTCTATTTTAAAGAAAAGTCACCATAAATGTTCCTTTTTATAGAAAATTTTCGATAATTTTCAGTTTTTATTAAAATTTTTTCAATTTCTTTCTATAAAAAAATTAATAATGTTTGTTTTTTATAAAAAATTTAAACAAATTTCCTTTTTATAGAGTTTGAACTCTCTCAAAGTTACAAAAAAAACATTTTCCAAGAATATAACAAAACACTCTTGCAAAGGCTAAAGCAACAAATGTTTAAAATCAAATTTTATTAATTATAACATCACTCTCCTCTCATTGAAAATTTTTAGTTTTTAAAGTATTAATTTCACAAAGTTCTTAAAGAATTTAATAACCGGGGGCAGTAGTAAACTACTGCGACATTTAACAACATGTAGTGTAATTGTAATAGTGGCAGGACACCAATGACCTTAAAGACAATGACGATAACAACAAAATATATATATACAATTTTAAAAAATTTAAAATAAAACTTTTAACTACAACAGCATGAGCAAAACGAAAATGTTCAACTCATGATAGTTTTGTAGACATTTTCATTATTATTCATTGTTTCTTAGGAGTGATATTTAAAGAGCGGACATTCATTTACACTCTTCATTGTGTTTTCATTCATTAATTTTGTAGACTTCCATTTCTGTTTTGTTCCAGTTTTCAATTTTATTCATAGGAATACATTGCTGTAGCTTTTTAAGCCTTCTCAAAGTTTTACTTTTTACTGATGTTAATGGAAAAACTGGCTGCTTTAGTTTAGATTTTAAAAATGTTGTCATTTTTTGTTTTATAGGAAAAGTTTTTTGCAGCTGTTACTTATTTTGCTTTTGTTGTTCGTTATTTATACCCTTCACCTTCGTTGGAACGGTGTATATAAGCTTGTCATTACGTTTATAATTTCTACAATATAATTTTCTGACTCTATATACATATATATATATATATATATATATATATACTCTATAAACTGTCTACATATATTTTGGATCCTTATAGATAGCGTAGTCGACTAAGCCATGTCCGTCTGTATGTCTGTCTGTCCGTTTGTCTGTCTGTCTGTCTGTCTGTCTGTCTGTCTGACTGTCTGTCTATCTGTCTGTTGAAATAAATTTTTTGAAGACTCCAGATAACTGGAAATAACGGAGAAATGAGCGAAAATCCGAGACAATCTCTGAAAATTTCGTCAAAAAATTTATATTTTTTTTGCATGCAGATGCATGAATACATGTTTATAACTAACAGTAAACCACTGGAAATAACAACAACGTTTAGTATTTGTGTTTGTTGTTTTGAATTTATTTTTTTGTCGCAAGGATAATAAAGCATTTATGCGATTTTTTTGGAAGAATTAAAGAAACTACTAAAATTCTTAAATTTAACTCTTGGTGAAGGGTATATAAGATTCGCCATAGCCGAATGTAGCATTCGTATTTGTAATTTTTTAATTTTGTTGACATCATTGTTAAAGTTTATATCGATTTTTGGAAAAAAAAGAAAATATCAGGCTTTTTATAGTTTTAACATTTTGTTAGGTTATTGTAGTGTTCACGATTTTTGTTAAACAGTTTAAAAAGTTTCAATACCCTACTCCTCTATAGTGGGGTGGATATTATGCGATGACCGTCAGTCGTCATACGCACATAAGTTATTTTGACCCAACAACTTCAATAGACTTTGAAAGGGTTTAAAATCGGTTCATTACTTCACCTAGTCACCAAATAACCGTAACCCCTCAATAGGACTTTGGAGATCATGATTTTCTTAATATTGTTGTAGTATATGTACAAAAATCGACAAAACTTAGTTTAGTACAAGAAGAGATTTTGGTTCATATGAAACTTATTTATGTTGAATTTCATCGCTATACTAACACTTGTATGGGGGCTATCCGAAAACGTAAACCGATATTGCCTATTTTCAGTACCAAATAAACCTTATCTATAGAGAATATTTTTGGAAAATGTCAACCATCTAGCTTATTCCGTTCGGACTCTATCATGTTTTCAACACACAGAAAGACAGACAGACAGATAGACAGACAGACAGACAGACAGACGGACAGACAGACAGACAGACAGACAGACAGACAGACAGACAGACAGACAGACAGACAGACGCACAGACGAACGGACGGACGATGTGTTACAAACGGAATGACAAAATCAATGTACCTTTTCTTTTCTTACCTTTTTCGATAGTGGATATAAAAATCCTCAATGGGTTCACTATAGATATCCATAGAAAATCTTCAATTGACTTTTGATGTATTTCAATAGAACTTAATAGACTCATGATTGGGAAATCTTGTGGCATCTAGTAATTGATTTCTATAGGAATTTTTAAAGAAAAAATCTCGCTAAATACCGATTCTATTTCAGAACATTCATAATTTATTTAAAAATTCTCCAATTTAAATTTAAAACACTGTAATTAAGACTTAAAATATTGTAGTTAGTTTTTATTCGTATTTCAATTAAATTCAACGCTTTAGAAACATCATCAACAAGATAAATTTCAAAATACTTTTTACAATTCTTCTAATACCTCATGCCTTCACAATTTTCATTCATTGCTTAAATACACTTTACACTTAAATACACATTACACAAGGTAATTTAGTTTAAATATTTTGTTTATCAGTCTCAATTGATCCAATAAACAGACATAACTCAACAAGTGTTTTATACATATAACATGTTTTAGACATTTAACGGGAAACGGAAATGCCTCATTTACATTTCTATCTTAAATAATATATATATGTTTAATTTAAAGATAAAGAGAACTTTGATGTTTATTTTAATTCATAGAAAGACAAATGCTATACAACGAAAAACAAAAACATCTTTAGAAAATGTTTACATTTTTATTTACATTAAAAACAGTAAAATGAAATAAATACTTATATAAAAGAAAAGCACCAGATAGTGGAAATTATCGCACTTGTATTTAAATAACAAAATTAAAATTTTCAGCCAAGGGAAGCTTAACTATGAACATTTTTGCTAGGCGAAGGAAATTTATTACTGATTTTTTTTTATTTTTATGGAAGTCACAAAGTCTGGAAAAACAAGAAAATAGATTTATATTTTATGATTATTTTAACTTCCTAACGCTATTCCTTAATTTATGCGAAAATATCTAAAACACAATTCTATACAAAATCTATCGCTATGTCCTAGTATAACTGCAACAACTAAATTTTGTAGTTAAGCAACAAAATACTTTCTTGCCATTAAAATGTTTTAAACAAAAAATCATCTAACAAAAGTATAAAACTTACTGCGTTTTCTCACTCATAAATATTTCCATTAAACTACGTGTTCAGCTTTTACATATAAACTCATTTTAATGCCTTTTTTGTTGTTCAAAATTTCTTTTTTATAGCAAAATGTTTAAAAACGCAAACGTATGAAAACTCATTTACATGAAAAAAGTTTTATACAATTTAAATGGGGTTTCGAAAAGCAAAAAAGTGTAAAAAAGGAGCAAAAGTGCTAAAGGAAGCAAAACAAAATCAAGTGCTAAAAGTGTTAAACAAAAACACAACAAAGTTTGAAAGCAGAAAATATAAAAAATATTTTAAATAAAATTAACTTGTAACAAGAGCAAATGTAAAAGTAATTTAAAAAGGTTCCTGTTTAAAATTATCTTTTTGTTTTCCTTATTTTTTATTTAAGGGAAAACGTTAAGTTGTGCGTGTTTTTAAGTGTGTAAGTGTTTGCAAATTTAAACGAAAATATAAAGTTAGTAAAAATACATACCCATAATAGAATAAATTTGATTAATTTTTAAAAGGGTTTCTTAAAAGGTGATTAAGTATGTTTAATGTAGTGGTGAGTTGTATTTATCTTAAAGAGTAAACTCACAGTGTTTTGAAAATCTTGGGCCAGTTCAAGTGTAAATTAATAGTCTAGTTATAGTCTAGTCATAGTCTAGTCATAGTCTAGTCATAGTCTAGTCATAGTCTAGTCATAGTCTAGTCATAGTCTAGTCATAGTCTAGTCATAGTCTAGTCATAGTCTAGTCATAGTCTAGTCATAGTCTAGTCATAGTCTAGTCATAGTCTAGTCATAGTCTAGTCATAGTCTAGTCATAGTCTAGTCATAGTCTAGTCATAGTCTAGTCATAGTCTAGTCATAGTCTAGTCATAGTCTAGTCATAGTCTAGTCATAGTCTAGTCATAGTCTAGTCATAGTCTAGTCATAGTCTAGTCATAGTCTAGTCATAGTCTAGTCATAGTCTAGTCATAGTCTAGTCATAGTCTAGTTATAGTCTAGTCATCTAGTCATAGCTAGTCATAGTCTAGTCATAGTCTAGTCATAGTCTAGTCATAGTCTAGTCATAGTCTAGTCATAGTCTAGTCATAGTCTAGTCATAGTCTAGTCATAGTCTAGTCATAGTCTAGTCATAGTCTAGTCATAGTCTAGTCATAGTCTAGTCATAGTCATCATAGTCTAGTCATAGTCTAGTCATAGTCTAGTCATAGTCTAGTCATAGTCTAGTCATAGTCTACTCATAGTCTAGTCATAGTCTAGTCATAGTCTAGTCATAGTCTAGTCATAGTCTAGTCATAGTCTAGTCATAGTCTAGTCATAGTCTAGTCATAGTCTAGTCATAGTCTAGTCATAGTCTAGTCATAGTCTAGTCTAGTCTGTCAGTCTAGTCATAGTCTAGTCATAGTCTAGTCATAGTCTAGTCATAGTCTAGTCATAGTCTAGTCATAGTCTAGTCATAGTCTAGTCATAGTCTAGTCATAGTCTAGTCATAGTATAGTCTAGTCTAAGTCATAGTCTAGTCATAGTCTAGTCATAGTCTAGTCATAGTCTAGTCATAGTCTAGTCATAGTCTAGTCATAGTCTAGTCTAGTCTAGTCATAGTCTAGTCTAGTCTAGTCATAGTCTAGTCATAGTCTAGTCATAGTCTAGTCATAGTCTAGTCATAGTCTAGTCATAGTCTAGTCAGAGTCTAGTCATAGTCTAGTCATAGTCTAGTCATAGTCTAGTCATAGTCTAGTCATAGTCTAGTCATAGTCTAGTCATAGTCTAGTCATTGTCTAGTCATAGTCTAGTCATAGTGTAGTCATAGTCTAGTCATAGTCTAGTCATAGTCTAGTCATAGTCTAGTCATAGTCTAGTCATAGTCTAGTCATAGTCTAGTCATAGTCTAGTCATAGTCTAGTCATAGTCTAGTCATAGTCTAGTCATAGTCTAGTCATAGTCTAGTCATAGTCTGGACAATTTGAAAATTTTTTATCTAATAACTAAATGGAAAGTCTTTGTGCCAGAAAATTTAACTTCCATGGAAACTTGTTAGTCTTAAAATTTTCATGGTTTTTATTCACTTCACTGAATTTTTGATTAAGTGTCCCTTCATCAAATGATGTTCAAGCATTCTTGGTGCCTTAAAAAATACTTAATATATTTAGCGTCTAGTCATAGTCTAGTCATAGTCTAGTCATAGTCTAGTCATAGTCTAGTCATAGTCTAGTCATAGTCTAGTCATAGTCTAGTCATAGTCTAGTCATAGTCTAGTCATAGTCTAGTCATAGTCTAGTCATAGTCTAGTCATAGTCTAGTCATAGTCTAGTCTAGTCTAGTCATAGTCTAGTCATAGTCTAGTCATAGTCTAGTCATAGTCTAGTCAGAGTCTAGTCATAGTCTAGTCATAGTCTAGTCATAGTCTAGTCATAGTCTAGTCATAGTCTAGTCATAGTCTAGTCATAGTCTAGTCATTGTCTAGTCATAGTCTAGTCATAGTGTAGTCATAGTCTAGTCATAGTCTAGTCATAGTCTAGTCATAGTCTAGTCATAGTCTAGTCATAGTCTAGTCATAGTCTAGTCATAGTCTAGTCATAGTCTAGTCATAGTCTAGTCATAGTCTAGTCATAGTCTAGTCATAGTCTAGTCATAGTCTAGTCATAGTCTAGTCATAGTCTGGACAATTTGAAAATTTTTTATCTAATAACTAAATGGAAAGTCTTTGTGCCAGAAAATTTAACTTCCATGGAAACTTGTTAGTCTTAAAATTTTCATGGTTTTTATTCACTTCACTGAATTTTTGATTAAGTGTCCCTTCATCAAATGATGTTCAAGCATTCTTGGTGCCTTAAAAAATACTTAAATATATTAGCATCAATCATAGGTTTATAGCTGATAAAAACAGATATCACTCATACGTTTAGTACGTCAAAAACTATAAATGACTTTCAGAAAATTGTTTTGCACTTCACTTAACACACGTGTTTGTTCGAAGAAATAAAAAAAAAAAACTAAAATCAATTTATTATCTAATAATTACAGTTCAATTTTATCAATAATTCTATTGATAAGGTTAATTTAAAACTTAAATATTTGACATTTTACTATTAGATCATAAAGCATGTATGTTCCCGTACTTGTGTGCATGTTTTTATGTAAATCGTTGCTGAACTCATATTTCAATAAATTTTGATGCTTTTCTGACTATTTCCGATTAAAGCCTGAAAAAAAGATGTTAATAAGCATAGTTATGTTCGCGATATTCTGTTGAATAGTTGAAAAATAAATCATTCAGTACGTATGAGTAATATTTATTTGATGATAAATATTTAAAGATATCATACAGATAACTAAGTATTGAACAAAAACTTTATATAAATTGCATTTTAAAAATTGTTTAATTTACTGAATACTATAGTTTATATATTTAATTATTTATTTAAATTACAATTAAGTAATGTCTTTGTTATTAAATATTTCATAATTTATCTAGTATAATTTAAAAATATATAAAAGCATGCTTTAAAATATTTTATCATACTATTCAAAACTAAAATATTCAATTTAAATTTAATTTTAAGTGTTTGTTAAACAAACAATTGATGATTTAACCAGTTATCTATTTGTGGTAAATTTTTACCAGGAAGATTCTTTCCTATCGTAACAAACTTTAAAATTTATAATTTTTATGTATGTCTTATATCCGGAGGCAAACAAGATAACACTTTTGACAAACCAACACATTCACTTATATGTGAAAACATATGCATACGTACATATTTTCACAAGTAAACATAAATATTAAGGTGAATCCTTTTCGAAACCACTGAAAATATTTTTCTTATGATTCTTAAAATTAAATTCCAATAGATTAATTCTAAATTAATTTAAAAGGCTAATCGTCTATGGCTGAAGAAGTACTTCATAAATAAATATTTAGCTGTAAAAACGAAATACTGATGTATTTTTTAGAGCCACCCTGGTATGAATAATTTTAACATGATATGTGAATTTTGTACGTAAATTTTTTGAAAATAATCAAGAAATAGTTAGAAAATTCCTAAAAAAAAAAAATATTTGCTGCAGAAAATATTTATCTGCATAATAAAGAAAACTATAGTTTAAGAAGTTGCTTATTTTGCCGAAAAACAAAATACACGTGTCATACCAAAAATTTCCTTCAGAAGTCAAAAATAAGTTAATTTCGATATTTGATCTGAAACTCGATCATAGTTGGAAGAAAATATAGAAATCTACCATTATCTGTTTTTCTATAGAAATCAGTAATAAGACTGCAGATCTTTCTCCCAAATCCGATAAAATACTTTTACAAAATAATTGAAATGTTATCTAGCGTTACTGACTGACTGATTCATCATCGCACAGCCCAAACGGCTGAACCTAGAATCATGAAATTTTGGCAGTAGATGTGTTTTTGGCTATGTAAATCCACTAAGGAGGAATTTTTACAAATTTGAACATTTGGGGGTAAAAAGGGAAAAATGGGTAAAACAGGTTTTCTTAATTATCTTACCTAATATTAGTGATACAAGAAAAGTTTTAAATGCATATGTATCTACTCTTAAAATGATCAGATGGGTGTCTGGTACTTTTTTGAAATTCGTACTTTCAAGGGGTGAAAATGTGTAACAAAAGTGATTTTGGTACGTTCTTTGGCCCTTTATAACTTTTTAACTAATAAACAAAATAAATTTTTAGTAAATATTTTGAATATATCTCCCAAAATTAGGAGACACCTGTTTCGTACTTTTTTAAAATTTAGTCCTTTGCGGGTGTAAAAGGGAGAAAACTGTATTTTTGGCACATTTTTTAGCACATTAAGAAAACTTTTTCGATTTATTGAAATATTATTAAATTACGGACTAACTCTGTAATATTTGTTAAAACAAAATTTTTTCTATTTCACTGAGGAAAAAAGTACCAAAAAAGGGGACACACGGGAAATTTAATTTCATTCAAACTCATTGAGCCAATTTTTATAAAATTTGAAAAAGTAGTTTATTTACTCACACAAAATTAGCTATTCGTATATTTTTTTGGAATTCGAGTACTAAGGCCTATAAGGACCAAATTCGTAAAATTGTTTGGTACTTTTTGAAAGCACAATTTTTCTGAAATAAATTAATGCAGATTTGAATCGTTTGAGTTTTATCTGTGATATATAGATTTAAATACGGAACATTTTGTAAACTTAATTCTCAAAAAAGTATATTTCTAAGCGAAAAGGGGTAAAATTGCACTATTATTATTAGTACTTTCCACTTTTGGTACTCTTTCTTTCTTCAAAAGATACTCTGTATGTTCTATAATATGAATTCAAAACACATGATTATTAAACATACACGGTCCTCATTAAATAGGATTATTTAAGACAAAACTTATTAGTACTTTTTATCTCATAAATGGTACTTTTTTATTTTCTAAAATATTCATCCTAGGATCATAAATACATTAACACACATGATCTTGCCTGAATAATGATCTGTAATTGGGTACTCTTTCCATTCTTCAAATGGTACCTTTTGGATTCTCTATAACGGTTAACCAAAACACATGACACACGGTCCTTATTAAATGAGAATTTATTGAGAGAGATTTTTGTTCCTTTTCGTTTTTCCGATGGTACTTTTTGATATTTTTACGATATTGAATATAGAAATATAAAATTAAAAATGTAGGGACCTTAGTGAATGATAATCTACTGACAGGGACTTTTGGTACTTTTTCATTCATCAAATTATATTTTTTGAATTGTCTATAATAT
This sequence comes from Lucilia sericata, assembly GCF_015586225.1. NCBI lineage: Eukaryota > Metazoa > Arthropoda > Insecta > Diptera > Calliphoridae > Lucilia > Lucilia sericata. Next base: position 317,036 of record NW_023994259.1, read on the forward strand.
TGAACACAGAAACATACAATTTTTGATTAAATGTCAATCTATAAGAGTTATTTCATAGTACTTTTTTAACAAATAGTACTTTCGAAATTTTCTATAATGTGGAAGCTAAACGAATGAAACTAAAAATACAAGCTTCTTTCTGAATACGAATTTATTCACGTGATATTCAAAGTAAAAAACTGAAACATCAAAAAAATGTTTAATCAATTTTAATTTTCTATAAAAGTAAACAAAATATTGTATGTATTTAATTTAAGTTAGGGTGGCGAAGCACGCAGGGTATGCTAGTAAATTTATAAAATTTTATATAAGTATTTCAAATTTGTCTTAAAATGAAAAATATAAACACACATATGGTATTCCTAATATCCTATAATCAAATTAATTACTAAACGAAAACATCTGAAATTAAATCATTAAGTAAAACAACTAAACCCATCGTACGTGGGTCCCTTAACATTGTTA